>NC_041218.1:7879616-7880650 GCF_002837175.3 Physeter macrocephalus | reverse complement strand
AAGTTAGCAGAAGGAAAGAAATCATAAAGATCAGATCAGAAATAAATGAAAAAGAAATGAAGGAAACAATAGCAAAGCTCAATAAAACTAAAAGCCAGTTCTTTGAGAAGATAAACAAAACTGATAAACCATTAGCCAGAGACTCATCAAGAAAAAAAGGGAGAAGACTCAAATCAGTTAGAATTAGAAATGAAAAAGAAGTAACTGACACTGCAGAAATACAGAGGATCATGAGAGATTACTACAAGCAACTCAATGCCAATAAAATGGACAACCTGGAAGAAATGGACAAATTCTTAGAAATGCACAACCTGCCAAGACTGAACCAGGAAGAAATAGAAAATATGAACAGACCAATCACAGGCACTGATTTGAAACTGTGATTAAAAATCCTCCAACAAACAAAAGCCCAGGACCAGATGGCTTCACAGGCGAATTCTATCAAATATTTAGAGAAGAGCTAACACCTATCCTTCTCAAACTCTTCCAAAAGATAGCAGAGGGAGGAACACTCCCAAACTCATTCTGTGAGGCCACCATCACCCTGATACCAAAACCAGACAAAGATGTCACAAAAAAAGAAAACTACAGGCCACTATCACTGATGAACATAGATGCAATAATCCTCAACAAAATACTAGCAAACAGAATCCAACAGTACATTAAACGGATCATACCCCATGATCAAGTAGGGTTTATCCCAGGAATTCAAGTATTCTTCAATATACGCAAATCAATCAATGTGATACGCCATATTAACAAACTGAAGGATAAAAATCATATGATCATCTCAATAGATGCAGAAAAAGCTTTCAACAAAATTCCACACCAAATTATGATAAAAACCCTCCAGAAAGTAGGCACAGAGGGAACTTACCTCAACATTATAAAGCCCATATATGACAAACCCACAGCCAATATTGTTCTCAATGGTGAAATACTGAAAGCATTTCTTCTAAGATCAGGAACAAGACAAAGTTGTCCACTCTCACCACTGCTATTCAATATAGTTTTGGAAGTTTTAGCCAGAGCAA
>NC_041218.1:7878657-7879502 GCF_002837175.3 Physeter macrocephalus | reverse complement strand
AGAATAAAATACCTAGGAATAAACCTACCTAAGGAGACAAAAGACCCGTAGGCAGAAAACTGTAAGACACTGATGAAAGAAATTAAAGATGATAAAAACAGATGGAGAAATATACCATGTTCTTGGATTGAAAAAATCAACATTGTGAAAATGACTCTACTATCCAAAGCAATCTGCAGATTCAATGCAATCCCTTTCAAACTACCAATGGCATTTTTCACAGAACTAGAATAAAAAAACTTCACAATTTGTATGGAAACACAAAAGACCCCGAATAGCCAAAGCAATCTTGAGAAAGGAAAACAGAGCTGGAAGAATCAGGCTCCCGGACTTCAGACTATACTACAAAGCGTTGCTGGGAAAACTGGGCAGCTACATATAAAAGAATAAAATTAGAAAACCTCCTAACACCATACACAAAAATTAGCTCAAAATGGATTAAAGACCTAAATATAAGGCCAGACACTATAAAACTCTTAGAGGAAAACATAGGCAGAACACTGTATGACATAAATCACAGCAAGATCCTTTTTGACCCACCTCCTAGAGAAATGGAAATACAAACAAAAATAAACAAATGGGACCAAATGAAACTTAAAAACTTTTGCACAGTAAAGGAAAACATAAACAAGACGAAAAAACAACCCTCAGAATGGGAGAAAATATTTGCAAACGAAGCAACTGACAAAGGATTAATCTCCAAAATATACAAGCAGCTCATGCAGCTCAATATCAAAAAAACAAACAACCCAATCCAAAAATGGGCAGAAGACCCAAATAGACATTTTTCCAAAGAAGACATACAGATGGCCAAGAAACACATGAAAAGCTGCTCAACATCATTA
>NC_041218.1:7877647-7877848 GCF_002837175.3 Physeter macrocephalus | reverse complement strand
GGATGGACCTAGAGTGTGTCATACAGAGTGAAGTAAGTCAGAAAGAGAAAAAATACCGTATGCTAACACATATATATGGAACCTTAAAAAAAAAAGTATATATATATATATATATATAGTTATGAAGAACCTAGGGGCAGGACAGGAATAAAGACACAGATGCAGAGAATGGACTTGAGGACACGAGGAGGGGGAAGGGGA
>NC_041218.1:7861152-7877320 GCF_002837175.3 Physeter macrocephalus | reverse complement strand
TCACTTTGTTATACAGCAGAAACTAACACAACAATGTAAAGCAATTAGACTCCAATAAAGATGTTTATATACATATATATATATATATATATATAAAATTAGAAGCTGCCATGAAAAGAGGGTTAACACAGGTCTTTTGGAAGTTACGAGAATCCAGCTATGATTCTGGTTTGGTCAAAAAGTGACAATTAAATTTTAAAATGAAAACTGACCTGGGAAGAAACAGCAGTTGCTGGTATTTGTCTTGAAAGCACTGGAGGCTTTCTCATGCCTCATGTCTTTGCTCCAACATGAGCGAATAGCATTAGATGAGCTCCCGGGATGGCCTGGCAGAGGTATGTGAACCACACGGGGTTCTGCAGCCTCAGCAGCCCAGGTGCTGAGACCTGCATCCTCCGTGGAAGTCATGAGCCAGATTTCTCTCAAGGGGTGGAGAAGAGCAGACACGCTCAAGGTCATTACTCAGCACGGACAACACCAGGCTGCATTGAGCCGGGGCCCTCTTTGGCACAGAGACATGCCAGCGAGTTGGGAGTCCTGGCCACCGAAGCAGCAGCGGCCGGGCTGGCAGGAAGCAGGGGTCTGGGGGGCCTCAACCTGGAGGCCGGCGGCCGGCCCGGGGCAGGGGCAGCATGAGCCCCTGGGGAGAGGTGAGCGGGCTTGTCAGGGCCGGGGGCTAGTGCAGGGGTGTACGTGCAGCAAAATCAACACCGGCTAGAGTGTGTCACTGTGTTCGGCAGTAGTTTAAGGAGGAGGCCAGCGTTTCCAGAGGGCTGGAGGCTGCTTCGGGAAGCTTCAGGGGGAAGTCAAGCTCCTAAGTGGCTCCTTGAGCAAGGTTAGGTCCTCTTAACTATGACAGATGTCCAGGCTCCACTCACTTGGCCCTGAACTCTTCTGAAATCTCTCTGGAAGTTCAAGGAGGCCAACCCTTTTGTGCAAGATGTCGCCCGACAGAGGCTTAAAAACTCGTCCTCACTCCTTCAGGATGCTCTGTGCTGCCCGGGAGGCCCGGTCGGAGATTCCACGGGGGAAGTGCTGTCTCAGGAGGACTCACGGGAGCAGGGAGCCTGCAGCGTTTCCTCCTCTGACAAACAGTTTGCCTATCAGGAAAATTTCCTCCTGTTTGGCAACTTGAGTTTATGGCAGAGTTGAGCTTTGTTAGATGGACCCATAAGCGAATGGGGACCGGAGTGCCATGACCATGCTCTGGGCTGCGTTTGGCGAGCAGCCCCAGACAGCTGCCCACCTCCCCAGACTCGATGGTGTAGCTCGTTCAGTCAGCTGCCCCTCACACCCTCGGAATTCCAGACTCACGAGTGGGTAATCCCTCGGCCATCTGAGATGCAAGGTCACGGAGGGAGTAAAGAGAAAATCGACCTCTGTGGGCAAGGGAGAACGATGGAATTCACGTCATGAAGTGCGCTCCAATCTGTGCACGAATAAAACGGCTCTTTCTGGTACCTGAAAAGTTTAGGGTAAAAAATATGCAATTCGAATTGCAGGAGTTAAAACACAGGAAATCTGTTGCTTGTTCCCATTTCCCGCAAACCTGAGTCAATAGCAGCAACATACATGCTGGCTAAGATGTCCTGGGTGATACTTCAAGGCCGAGTGCTTCATGTGCTTTATTTATCTTGTTTAATCCGCACGAGAACCTTATAAAGTATGTACTGTTACTGATTGCCGTTTTCTTTTCGCAGTGAAGAAACTAAAGCTAAAGATTAGCTAACAGCCCAAGGTCAGGCAGCTAGTAAGAGACAAGAGGTGGGATTTGATCCCAGTCTGATTCCAGAGACTGAACCATTTGTCTTGTCCAAGCAAAAATTGCGCCGAAGTTAAACAAGAAAGAAAGACTTCATTCAAGGCTACTGCACGAGGGGAGAGAGGCCAGAGCTTGGGGTGAGCTCAGCTCTGCTGAAGGAAAGGGCAAGAAAAACTTTTGTCCCTTTTACAACTTGGAGCAAGTTGCCTGCCCTGAGGAAGTTAGGCTCCTACCCTCCCCAGAAACTGGGATGTAGAGGCAGCAGCTCCCTGAATGTTTACATTCCAAAAAGATGCCCCCAGGTCCTTGAGAAAGACATTCTAGTTTTACAGCTGGCAAAAGGCCATTTTACAACTGGCAAAAGGCTTTTTAAAAGATAAATATCTCAAAGGAGCAGAGAAAGAATTTAAGTACATGCTTTAAGAATAGGGAAGTCAAGGATCCAGGGTCAGAAGAAACCTGTCAAAATTTACTCAGTCCGAGGGGAACGTTAAGGCTGTCTTAGTCCTTATACCAGGGTCCCTCATCCGGGGGGCTACTGTGACCCCCCAGGTATTTGGAAAAGTGTGATGGCTTTGGAGCACTACCTTCAGCTCCAGCCACAGGCAAAGCTGCCCACGATGCAGGGAGAATCCATCCCCACAAAGTCTTACACCCCCAGATGGCAGCCATGCCCCACGAAACGCTGCTCTCAGTTATGGAGCCTCTAGTAGGAGACGATGAGATCAGGCCCCAGCAGGCGTTCTGTGGATTACCAGTCACGTTGGCAAAGATCAAGGCGGGCAGGCCCTCACTGTCTGACACGAACACAAAGGGCTTGGATTAACAAGGTAATTTTATGCAGAAGCACTGGTGGCAGGGAACAAACTAGACGCCTTACTTAAGAGTTTCTCGGGTACAGAGATAAGCTGTTTCTCTCTTTAGCTCATTTGGGAAGCCCTTTCCAAAGGTTGCCACAGTCAACGCGGAGCTCTCTAGAGCTGTGTCTAGAGCCCGATCCCCTGGCTTCTCTCCATGCTCTCAGCAGCAGCCCACATGCCCTCCTTCTTGAAACACTCTCCCCTCTTGGATTCCATGGCGTGTGCTTGCCCGCTTTCCCTCACCTCGCTGGCCATGACGGGAGTCTCTCCTGTGAGTTCTCTTCCTCTCCGTGACCGCTAAATGCTGGAGCGTCAGACACAGAGGCTTCCCCTCTTCTCCAGCCGCGCGTTTCCCTGGGTGATCTCATCCAGCCCAACGGCTCCCTGTACTGTCTATGCACCAATGACTCTGAAACCAAAATCTCCAGGCCTCACTTCTCCGGAAACTCTGCATCCGCGTACACAGCTGTCTACTTGGCGTGTCCACGTGGCTGTCTGATGGGCATCTCAGAGTAAGCGTGGCAGGGAGAGCTCCTGCCGCCTGCCCCCAGCCTGCGCTTCGGCCTGCCTTCCCGTCTCAGAAAATGGCATCACCGTCCACCCTTTTCTGCTTGAGCCCCCAATCCGGCGTTAGCCTAGATTTCCTCTTTCCCTCGCCACTGCCCGTCATTAGCGAGTCCTGTGACCGCCTCCGGCTGTGCCCCAAACGCACCCCCTGCTGTCTCCTGCCACGGGTCCCACTCTAGTCGAAGCCACGGTTGTTTCCTGCTTGGACGGTCGTAACTGGTCTCCTGACTGGTCTCCAGTCTTGGTATGTTTCTTGAACGCACCAAGCCTATTCCTGCTTTAGAGCATTTGCACTGGCTGTTCCCTCTACCTGAAACTCCTCCCCAGACATCAACAAAATTGGCTCCTTCTTTTTTTCAATTGAAGTATAGTTGATTTACAATATTACATCAGTTTCAAGTGTATAGCGTAGTGATTCAATATTTTTATGAATTATACTCCATTTAAAGTTATTACAAAATAATGGTAATATTTCCCTGTGCTGTACAATATATCCTTGTTGCTTATGTATTTTATACATATAGTAGTTTGTGTCTTTCAGTCCCCTACCCCTATCTTGCCCCTCCCCTCTTTCCCTCTCCCTGCTGGTAACTACTGGTTTGCTCTCTGTATCTGTGAGTCTGTTTCTGTATTGTTATATGCATTCATTTGTTTTATTTTTTAGATTCCACATATATGTGATAACATACAGTATTTGGTCTTTCTCTGACTTATTTCACTAAGCATAATACTCTCTAAGTGCATCCACACTGTTGCAAATGGCAGAATTTCATTCTGTTTTACGCCTGAGTAGTAGTCCATTGTTTATACATGTACCACATCTTCTGTATCCATTCATCTGTTGGTGGACACCTAGGATGCTCCCCTATCTTAAAGGTTGGCTCCTTCTCGTCATTCACTCTCAGCTCTGTACCTCCTCAGAGAGGCCTTCGCTGACCACTCAATCTAAGGTAGCCAGTCATTTATCATTTTACAGTCTCCTTAGAACCTCTGATATTTTCATTTATCTTTGTGTCCTTCCCCTAGAAGGTAGGCTACATGACAGGAGAGATTTAGAATATCGCTGCAGTGGTTGCCCAGTGGATTTGCTGCGTGAGCAATGGGATGAAAGAATAAGTGAATTGTATTTTTGTTACTTCTCTGAGTTAACAGTCATATTGCCATCTTTGGAAATATCTTTTTCATTAGATACCAAGACTGAAATCAAGCATGACCGAAGCCTAAAAAAAAGAATCACAGAGAAATTCATATGATGAAACATAGCATCACAGATCATTCTAGGCCCTAAATATAGTTTTCAGTCTCCCTCTCTCAAATTGAGGTCTTGCCTGTTTGGCAGTGGCTGAGACGCTAGCTGGGACCCTAATGCAAAGAGTTTCTGGCCCGACCCTTGTAACTGGTCTCCTGGTTCTCTCCTAAGCAGAGATAGGGAGTGATGTCATAATTAGGAACCACTGCCATAAAATAATCAAGTAAAAAGATGTGCTAGATAAAATCTAGTCTTAAAAAAATCACTAGATGAAATCAGTAAACTATCTACAAAGCAAAAATACAAGTAAAATACAGAAGCTTCTCCATGGAATGCTACTCCTTCACAGCTGTTCACCTCAAGGATTGCTAGCACATTTATTCTTTTCTTAACACGACCCCCTTTCACGAGGCTCTGCCGTGAAACCACGGATGAGGCATCCACTCTCTTCTCAGTAGAACTATCCCCTCCCTGCCAACCTCACAGGTGAAGGATGGTCCTTCCCCACTAAGTGTCACCATATGCTTTTCTGCCCTTTACCTTTTAGAGGTCAAAACGAATTAACTTTTGCAATCCCAGCTGTCTGTTTTACAATTAGAGTTTTAACATATGAAGTAAGTTATGATAGACACAATTTTTACCTTTCTTACATACACTCCCAACATAATCAAACTAACAATGTACTTTTAACTTCCTTTAAACCTCCAAAAGGTAGTCTGTTCACTACCTATTTCCATAGGTACTGAGCTTATTTTCTAAGGCAGAGATTACGTGTTTAGAAACTTACAGAGAGATAATGCAGTCAAATGCTTTACCACTGAGCTGTACCCCTTTAGAGACAGATTTTGAACCTAAAAAAAGAGCCAAACCTATTGTTCACCTTCTGTGGAAAAACAGCTCATGTGCCACAAGAATAAAAGCTTCAGGGATTCTGAGGTCTTTTATTCCAATTTTCTCATGACAGTTGGCATGGGCCAATTCAGAGAAGACATTTTAATGTAAAGGCACCAATTTTGAAACCAGTATGGAAAAAAAAGTTTCAAAAATAGACTTATCAAATAATTACTCATATGGATTTTTTATTCTTTCAGTAAGGACTGGGCTAAGCTTCATGATAATAAATGGCAACTGTCACACAGAAAACGATTATAATAAAATTAGTATCAGTGACACAATATTGAGGAAGGAACCAGTACACACAGCCCCACAGTCCCTCCTGTGATACACTAAGAAAGTGAGAGAAAAGCCATCCACTGTTACTGGCTTAAATAGAGTTGTTTCCCGCCAAATGCTGCATTTTATCCTCTTTTCTTTCATCTGCATCGTTTTCAAGGTCCCGTGGCGTGGGATTCTGTGGGACTCACACTCTTCATATCGTGGTCCTGTCATCACAAACTGGCAGTGTTCCCCATTCGTTTTAATTTCACTTTATTATTTTACATCTTTTTTCACCATTCCCAATTCCACTATCTCCCCATCGCTGGCACCCGCTCAACTGTATTTTATGTATAACCTTCTGGCCCCACCCTCTATATATTTGTTCAAAATATGTGCATGTTATGGAAAATTCATAGTATTGCCTTTCAAGTGTCATTATTTATATAAGTGGTATTGTACTACAAATCTCGTTCTGTTTCTTTCTCTTTCACTCAGCCTTATGTTTTTTTTTTTTTAGTTTATTTATTTTATTTATTTATTTTAGCTGTGTTGGGTCTTCTTGCTGTGCGCGGGCTTTCTCTAGTTGCAGCGAGCGGGGTCTACTCTTCATTGCGGTGCGCGGGCTTCTCATTGCAGTGGCTTCTCTTGTTGTGGAGCACGGCACTAGGCGCGCGGGCTTCAGTAGTTGTGGCACACAGGCTCAGTAGTTGTGGCTTACGGGCTCTAGAGCACAAGCTCAGTAGTTGTGGTGCACGGGCTTAGTTGCTCTGCGGCATGTGGGATCTTCCCGGACCAGGGATCGAACCCGTGTCCCCTGCATTGGCAGGCAGATTCTCAACCACTGCGCCACCAGGGAGGCCCCCAGCCTTATGTTTTTAAGATGTATTTGTGTAGCTCTGTGAATACTATGTGTATAGTGTTCCATTATGTGTATATCCATGCTTTATTTATTCCATCCCCTAGTGATGAATGCCTAAGTTTCCCCAAACTCTTTGCTACCACAGATAACTATTTAGCAAATATATTTGCGCCTATCCCCCTATTACCTGTATGAGGTTTTCTCATGTGCACTCACATGTGTCTGTGTGTGTGCAGGAGACATAGGGTATGTGCATACTTAATTTCTACTGAGTCATAGGGTATGTGCATACTTAATTTCTACTGAGTCATACGGTGTGTGCATACTTAATTTCTACTGAGTCATAGGGTTTGTGCATACTTAATTTCTACTGAGTCATAGGGTGTGTACATACTTAATTTCTACTGAGTCTTAGGGTATGTGCATGCTTAATTTCTACTGAGTCATAGGGTATGTGCATACTTAATTTCTACTGAGTCATAGGGTACGTGCATCTTAATTTCTACTGAGTCATAGGGTGTTTGCATACCTAATTTCTACTGAGTCATAGGGTATATGCATACTTAATTTCTACTGAGTCTAGGGGTATGTGCATCTTAATTTCTACTGAGTCATAGGGTATGTGCATACCTAATTTCTACTGTGTCATAGGGTATGTGCATACTTAATTTCTACTGAGTCAGAGGGTATGTGCATACTTAATTTCTCTAAGTACTGTTTGTCTGATCAGATTCTGAGTGTAAACCTGAAACTTTACTGGTTGATTATCTATTTCTGTCAATAGTTCTGTCATTGGTAGCTCTGTATTCTTTGAGGCTATTTTGTTAGTTAGATGTGTTCATAATCTTTTTGATTTATTGTTCCTTATACAAGTATGTAATTTCCATCTTTATTCCTTCTGATGTTTTTCATCACAGAAGTTTATTTCTGCTCTTAAAACTACTATGCAATTCTTCTTGTTAATATTCGCCTGGTGTTTTTATGTGGGTGTTTGAATCCTTTTATTTAAATGTGTGTCTTAGATAGTATAATGCTGAATCTTTTAAAAATCTAATTTGAGGGCTTCCCTGGTGGCGCAGTGGTTGAGAGTCCCCCTGCCGATGCAGGGGACACGGGTTCCTGCCCCCATCCGGGAGGATCCCACATGCCGCGGAGCAGCTAGGCCCGTGAGCCATGGCCGCTGAGCCTGCGCGTCCGGAGCCTGTGCTCCGTGACGGGAGAAGCCACAACAGTGAGAGGCCCACGTACCGCAAAAAAAAAAAAAAAAAAAAAAAAAATCTAATTTGAGAATCTCTGTCTTTTTATTCATTTTCTGTGACTACTGTCATATCAGGGTATGTCTTCTGCCATCTCACCCTGCATTTCCAATTTACTCTGTTCTCTGTTTGCTCACCCACCCCTCAATCTACTTTCCATTGGTTAAATTGAATATTATTCTACTGATTTAAAAGTTTTACATTCTACTTGCATTCCTCTGGCAGCTATGCCTAACTTCTTAAGACTCATACTTATGCTTTTTTCTCTATGATCCACAAAAACAAATCCATATCTCTGTTCTCCTGAATAAGAGACCAAGAACCCTCTGACCTCCTTCCCCACCTCACTACTTGCCGTGTTGACATCATCTGTGGTTTTAGTTGCAGAATCTTATGAATATACTTATTTTAACTGCTTATGAGAAAACATTAATATTTGCTGTTTTTCTTTTCACTTGCTCTTCTTTCCCACATCTTATCTACTCTTGGATTCATTTTCGTTTTTACTCAAGAGGAATTTTTTTCTAAAACTTCATAGGTGAGTCCTTCCTAGACCTCACATGCCTGGGAATACCTTTACTGGTTCCGTATGTTAATCAACACTGTGAGGATATTAGTCCGTTGTCTTTTACAGGCAGTGTTGCTGCTGACAAGTTAGATGTAAGTTACACTCTTACTGCTGAACATGTCCTTCTTTTCCTTTAATATTGCTTAACTTCACTATAATGCAGCAGTTCTTAACCTTTTGGGGGCCAGTTTGGAAAAGTCTATGTCTCTCTTCTCAGAGTAATGTTTTCTTTGAATAAAAGACACAGAGGTACAAAAGAAACCAATACATTTATCAAAACATTTAAAATAACAAATTTGTTTTACAGCAGTAATACGTGTGCTTCGTGCTTCAGAAGGCCTCCCTCTCTCCCCATCTGCTATGGCTGATTCTTAAACCAGTGCTGGATCTTCACCTACTGAATCCGTACTCTCACTACCCGTTCCCTCGCTAAGAAGCATCTCATTACTACATTGACAGGGCTGTCTCAAATATAACCAAATGGAGCAGGCTTTTCCCGTTTTCTCCTTTTGCTTGGCCTCCGGTATCATTTAACACTCGTAAGCATGCCCTCCTTGCAGACCTGACCTCAGCACCTCCCACGGCCTGTCCTCGGCCGCTGGCTCCTCTCCCTCTCCATCCCAACCCTCACTTCTTTTTCTGCCGCCCTCCTGTCTTGGGAAGCTCCTGCCGCCTGGGAGGTTGGTGAGCAGAGCTGTGCTGATCCCTCCCAGACCCATAAATCCGGCCTTGACCTGGGACTGAAATCTTTAAACGCTTGTTTGGAGTCTGGAGTCTGAGAGTGAGAGAGTGAGGTAACAGCTCTGATTCTTTGCTGTGGATGAAAAGGGAGTGGATACAGTTGTTTAAAAAATAAAGGCTTTTTTTAAAGGCAAATAATAAAGACAGAGAGACAGAGACAGGGACAGGGACAGAGACAGAGAGGTGGATCAACCTGGATCAGGTTCCTGGTCTGTGCATGTATGTGTGTGCATGAGTGCTTGTGCATGCGTGTGTGCGTGCGTGTGTGTGTGTGTGCGCGCGCGTGTGCGTGTGTGTGTGCATGAGTGCTTGTGCATGTGTGTGTGTGTCTGTGTGTGTGTGCATGAGTGCTTGTGCATGCGTGTGTGCGTGTGTGAGTGCGTGTGTGTGTGAGTGCGCGTGTGTGAGTGCGTGTGTGTGCGTGTGTGTGTGTGAGTGAGCGTGTGTGTGAGTGCGTGTGTGCGTGTGTGTGTGTGAGTGCGTGTGTGTGTGAGTGCGCGTGTGCGTGTGTGCGTGTGCGTGTGTGCGTGTGTGCGTGTGCGTGTGTGTGTGCGCGTGTGTGCATGAGTGCTTGTGCATGTGTGTGTGTGTCTGTGTGTGTGCATGAGTGCTTGTGCATGTGTGTGTGCATGTGTGTGTGCATGTGTGTGTGTCTGTGTGTGTGCATGAGTGCTTGTGCATGTGTGTGTGTGTCTGTGTGTGTGCATGTGTGTGTGTGCATGAGTGCTTGTGCATGCGTGTGTGAGTGCGTGTGTGTGCGTGTGTGTGCATGAGTGCTTGTGCATGTGTGTCTGTGTGTGTGCATGTGTGTGCATGAGTGCTTGTGCATGTGTGTCTGTGTGTGTGCATGAGTGCTTGTGCTTGTGTGTGTGTCTGTGTGTGTGTGCATGAGTGCTTGTGCATGCGTGTGTGCGTGTGTGTGAGTGCGTGTGTGTGTGTGAGTGCGTGTGTGCGTGAGTGCGTGTGTGTGTGTGCGCGTGTGTGACATGGGATATGTTAAGATCAGCAGAAAGCAGATGCTAATTTTGCTCCAAAGACGAGCAGAACTCTCCAGCAGGATACATCATATGAGCAATAACATACAAATATTTGTAAAATAAATATTTAGACAGAGTTGTAAGCTGATGTATTTGAAATCTGGCTTTGCATTGAAGTTTCCTGAAGTAACGATTAATAATTTAAAATGTGGATCTGGCTGGGATCTGGAGGTTTACTACTGTACTCTCTGTCAGCCGCCACTTCTGTGAGGGACTTGGAACCATAAGACCCATTGCAGAGTGGCAGTCCTCTGAAATAGCGCTGTCACACCAAGTGTGGGGAGATAACCAACCTCCCACCATCTAGGGGCCAAAGCTCATCACTGCTCTGGTTTTAGAGATGCAGTATTAAGCTTTTGCACCAAGAAAAATACAACTTCAAGGACAGCATCAAAGAAGCATCCCCAGTTTGCGGCCTAGAGACCAGTTTGGGTGTCCACATGTCCACATTCCTGACTGTGAGCACGACATTCCCCTTCCAGCTTCAGCCACCTTGGGACGGCACTGCGCCGAGTGGTGAATGATTTATCTCAGTCGGTAGTCATTCTGTCAGCATGTTCCATACCTCAGCACAGCAAAGTCAGAGAAGAGGCTCATATGATGCAAGCCCCAAAGTCAGGATGCAGCTATAGCATGGCAAGAGCGCAGGCTTAACAGCCAGAAAGTCTGGGGGGTGAATTATGGCCTCTGACGACCCATGCAACACTGGGCGAGTCAACTCTCTGGGTCTCAGTTTCCTTACCTGTAAAATGGGGGTGATAATAATATTTCTCTCTGAGAGTTAAAAATGTAAAATTTGAAACAGTACCTGGAACAGCTAGCATTCAGTTAATATTAGCTTTTGAAATAGCTAATATTTTATCATGCTTACCCTCCCACCATAGCCTCTTCAATGAATTCAGACCTCTCAGCACCATCCCCATCACGGAGCAGTTCACATTCAGACACATATGAGTGCTTTCTGCTGTCAGAAACCCAGTTATTTTCTCCATCTCTATTTTGAAGTTTTCTTCTAGTTTAAATACTTTGGATTCGCATATTTTGCATGTCCTCTGCTCAGAGGATATAAGAAATTCATGCAGTGATAATGAACTTTAAACAAATCCATCCTATTGAATGATGTCATGAATGAGAACTCATGAGCATTATCTGAAAGAACAGTCCTCCAAAGCCCCACTCTCTGCGTGTGGATAAACTTTTTCATATATGCCCTCCAATATCCAGCTGACAGAGGCATCCCTGGTCAATACTTGTCAATCACGCAGCTCTGCACTGAATAACGTAAGCCCACATCCTTGAACTCTCTCCACTACTAAAGAATCTGGGCCATGCTGAGGTCCTCAGCTTAAGCAGATAACTGGGTTTTTACTTTACACTCCTGTACTGACACTACAGGGTTTTTTCCATGTTCAGGTTGACAGTCAAGACCTAAGAGACAATGGTAACATGTACAACAGAAGACACAGTGGGTGCAGCATCAGCCAAGCTGCCGACGGGGGCCCCGCCTGTCCAAGCACGTAGCCGCTTTTGCCCCCTGACCTACACGGGCCAGGTCTGACTGCCATGGAGAAGAGCCAGGGTCTAGGTGGGTCACATGGACACAGAAGTCAGAGCCGTATTTCCTGTCAGTCTTTTATGCCAGCCAGTCATGTGCTCAGTGCCTCTTTGCCAGCTTACAGCCCTCCCAATCCAGATGCGGTCCCCCACAGCAGACAAGAGAAGGAAAACACCCATCCTAATCCTGAACCTCCCAAGGAAATAGTGCAGTTAGAAGGAGAACTCCAAGGTCATTCTCTGAGGCAGGCCTGGACCAGCCCAAGCTTGAAGTTAACCCTTTACTCACTGTATCAGTCTGCTCGAGCTGCCCTGACAAAATACCACAGACTGGGTAGTTTAAACAACAAAAATCTATTTCTTACAATTCTAGAGGCTGGAAGACCAAGATCAAGGTGCTGGTAGGGTTGGTTTCTCCTGAGGCCTCTCTCCTTGGCTTACAGACCTGTGCCTTCTCACACGGCTGCTTTTCTGTGTGCTTGCATCCCTGGCATCTCTTCCTCTCCTTTCAAAGGACACGCTCATATTAGGGACCCACCCTTGTGACCTCATTTAATCTTAAGTACCTCTTTAAAGGTACTATCTCCAGATATAGTCACATTGGGGATTGGCGCGTCAACACATGAACTTTGGGGTGACAATGCATTTCATAACCCTCATGATACCTCTGGTATCAGATTCGTGTATACTCATCTTAGCCATATTTAATTTCCAACTCTGTGCTTCTGTAGAATTTTGTTTATACTGAATAATGGTAATAATAATAAACAGCTACCATTAACTGAGCATTAGTACAGAGGGGGGTATTGTCACTTGTTATTAATATGACCCTGCAAGGTGCATATTTTTATGCCAGTTCCATACGTGAGACTGAGGCCCAAAGAGGAGCTGGGAAGATCAAGCAGTGAGCAGCAAAGCCAACACCCAGAAGTAGATTTTTGTGACCACAGTTCATGCTCTCCACACCTGTTTCCTGCCTCTCCTATGGCAAGTTTTACCTTGAGCCACAGTGTGGCTATTTGTGATTACATTTGTATTTAACCTGAGAGCAAGAAGTATGTCTCCTCCATCTTCTCAGGAAGGCCTTTCCCGGTGCCTCGCACACGTGGCCTGGCGCCTTTGCTTCTCGTAGCATCTCAGAGCAGCTCCCCGTCTCACCCCCGGCCTCACCTGCAGGGCAGTGCCTCTCTTCCCTCTTTGTCTTCCCAGGGCTGTGCACCTGGATACTCTTTCTGTCAGTTTCTCAGTGGGGTCTGTCCTAAGGGCTCTATTTAAAATGGGAATCACCCCCACCCCACTCCCACTCCCACTTAATCCAGACCGACTTCTAACAGGCGATAAAGTTAACTTACTTATTGAGTTTATTGTTAAATTTCCCTCTCCCTCAGTAAGAAGGTGCAGCATCAGCCAAGCTGCCGACGGGGGCCCCGCCTGTCCAAGCACGTAGCCGCTTTTGCCCCCTGACCTACACGGGCCAGGTCTGACTGCCATGGAGAAGAGCCAGGGTCTAGGTGGGTCACATGGACACAGAAGTCACAGCCGTATTTCCTGTCAGTCTTTTATGCCAGCCAGTCATGTGCTCAGTGCCTCTTTGCCAGCTTACAGCCCTCCCAATCCAGATGCGGTCCCCCACAGCAGACAAGAGAAGGAAAACACCCATCCTAATCCTGAACCTCCCAAGGAAATAGTGCAGTTAGAAGGAGAACTCCAAGGTCATTCTCTGAGGCAGGCCTGGACCAGCCCAAGCTTGAAGTTAACCCTTTACTCACTGTATCAGTCTGCTCGAGCTGCCCTGACAAAATACCACAGACTGGGTAGTTTAAACAACAAAAATCTATTTCTTACAATTCTAGAGGCTGGAAGACCAAGATCAAGGTGCTGGTAGGGTTGGTTTCTCCTGAGGCCTCTCTCCTTGGCTTACAGACCTGTGCCTTCTCACACGGCTGCTTTTCTGTGTGCTTGCATCCCTGGCATCTCTTCCTCTCCTTTCAAAGGACACGCTCATATTAGGGACCCACCCTTGTGACCTCATTTAATCTTAAGTACCTCTTTAAAGGTACTATCTCCAGATATAGTCACATTGGGGATTGGCGCGTCAACACATGAACTTTGGGGTGACAATGCATTTCATAACCCTCATGATACCTCTGGTATCAGATTCGTGTATACTCATCTTAGCCATATTTAATTTCCAACTCTGTGCTTCTGTAGAATTTTGTTTATACTGAATAATGGTAATAATAATAAACAGCTACCATTAACTGAGCATTAGTACAGAGGGGGGTATTGTCACTTGTTATTAATATGACCCTGCAAGGTGCATATTTTTATGCCAGTTCCATACGTGAGACTGAGGCCCAAAGAGGAGCTGGGAAGATCAAGCAGTGAGCAGCAAAGCCAACACCCAGAAGTAGATTTTTGTGACCACAGTTCATGCTCTCCACACCTGTTTCCTGCCTCTCCTATGGCAAGTTTTACCTTGAGCCACAGTGTGGCTATTTGTGATTACATTTGTATTTAACCTGAGAGCAAGAAGTATGTCTCCTCCATCTTCTCAGGAAGGCCTTTCCCGGTGCCTCGCACACGTGGCCTGGCGCCTTTGCTTCTCGTAGCATCTCAGAGCAGCTCCCCGTCTCACCCCCGGCCTCACCTGCAGGGCAGTGCCTCTCTTCCCTCTTTGTCTTCCCAGGGCTGTGCACCTGGATACTCTTTCTGTCAGTTTCTCAGTGGGGTCTGTCCTAAGGGCTCTATTTAAAATGGGAATCACCCCCACCCCACTCCCACTCCCACTTAATCCAGACCGACTTCTAACAGGCGATAAAGTTAACTTACTTATTGAGTTTATTGTTAAATTTCCCTCTCCCTCAGTAAGAAGATAAGTTCTGCAAGGGCAAAGACTTTTGTGTGTTTCGCTTCATAGTGGCTTCTAAACATCTAGACAAGGCTAACTTACAGTTGCTGTGAAGTAAATACTTATTGAATGGATAAATTAGATTCCTCGTGTGGGAGCTTTGGTGAGATTCCTCTCTCTGGCGAATGAACGGCCGGTCTCTCTGGGCACAGGTGTTCTGGATCCCAGCTTAGCTCCTTAGAAAACAATTAAGTTGCTAGTTTGAGGACAGTGCTTTTTAGAATTCCTCCTGATCATTATTTTCACCCTTTTTGTTTAATTTAATACCTGATTATTTTGCCCCAATCTTCTGTGCTTTTGATGGTTGTATTATTCATTATGGATAGTTACAACATTTTCATAATTAATCTTTAATTGCAATACTTGAATAGCATTTCACATGAAAAATGATTTACAAATTAAACCCACGTCTCACCTTGGGTAATTATCACAGGTCTAACTAATGTGTGTGAGGCCCGTGCATGGCAGGGGGCTCTCTCCAGTGACAATGTGTTGATTTTCTAATTAACAAAGGTTAAGTAGCCTTTTTGCTCGCAGACCTACAATTTAAACTTATGACATTTCTCACCAGGAAAGATTTCTATAGAGCACGTAACTTGAACTCAAATAATTATCACTGGTTCTAGTACATAACATCCTTTGCATAATATATAATGACCATTTTCAGGACAAAAGATTTTTCTTCATATTGTCTAGATCAGTAAAAGTACTTTCCAGCTCACTGACCCATTTAATAAATCAGGGACCACGTTTAAAAAAGAGTGTAAGTTATTTAGTTTTCCTTTATATAGAGACAAATGGCATTCCACTTACCTTCTTTGTAAATTAAGAAGAGGGAGTATAAAATTTTATTTAATGAAGGCAACAAATACAAATTAGACTATAGTCATACGTTATGTTCAATTAAGGGAAGGAGGGGGGAAAAAGGTCAGGCAGCAGTGCAAAGAGGAAAAAGGAAGCAAGAAGAAATTTAGCAGAAATTGACAGTAATTTGCTGAAATGGAGAGAGGGGGACACATGAGCCCAGAGGGAGAGATTGTACATCATGGACCAAAGTAATTTAGAGCTGGAAGGACCAGAGACTTCTAGTTCAGCCTCCTTTTATGTGTAAGAAAAACTGATGCTGAGAAAGATGCAGCGATTTGATGAAAGCCACAGAACTAACCAAAAACAGTCAATAGTCCTGATAGAGAAAGATACACAAACACAAAGGCAGGAAGAAAGACTGGCAGGTGTAGAAGCTCAGAAAGAACAAGACCAGAAAGAATCAGAGAGGCAGAGAGACAGAAAAATCTGCCCCTAAATCCCCTTACTGAATGAAGCCTGTGTATGTACATAATGAAGCATATATACATATACCTAAATGTTTACCTAAATGATGTAATTAAAATATGACCTAATCTAGATGTACTTTCTCTGCCACTTGACGCTTTCTAAATCTCCATTTTTTTGGTCATATTAACATTTACTTAAAGACTCTTTTTAAGAAAATCTCCTCTGACTCTCAACCATTGCTGACACCCTTAAATGTCAATTATTTCCAAATTAAAATACATTCCAGGGCTTCCCTGGTGGCGCAGTGGTTGAGAGTCCGCCTGCCGATGCAGGGGACACGGGTTCGTGCCCCGGTCCGGGAAGATCCCACA
>NC_041218.1:7840583-7860925 GCF_002837175.3 Physeter macrocephalus | reverse complement strand
GCCCCGGCCCGGGAGGATCCCACATGCCGCGGAGCGGCTGGGCCGGTGAGCCATGGCCGCTGAGCCTGCGCGTCCGGAGCCCGCGCTCCGCAATGGGAGAGGCCGCGGCGGTGAGAGACCCGCGTACCGCAAAAAAAAAAAAAAAAAAAAATAATAATAATAATAATACATTCCAGATAAAGAATGAAACGTTAAACGAGGTAAAATCATAAAAGTTCTAGAAGAAAATATAGTTGAATAATTATATTATTTTGGATTAGAGAAGGTATTTATAAGCCTAATATCAAAGGCAGAAATCATAAAAATAAGATGGATGCATGTGACTACATAAACATTACATACAAGGTAACAAACACAAACTGGAAGGATGTAGTTGCTGAATTTATAACAAAAAATTAAAGACCCAAATACTGTTATCAATCAATAAGAAATATATATTCTCCTATTTCCCCCAAAAAAGCAAAGGTCATGAAGAAACAAAAAATAAGAGTGAGGAAAACATAAAAATTATTCAACTCACAGTATTCGAAGCAATGCAAATTAAAAGAACGAACTCTTTTTTTTTTTTTTTTCCCCTCTAGCCTATAAATTCAAAAGTATCCTGCCTAGTATTAGAATTGGTGTGGAGAAGTCAGGAATCTTGTACCCTATTGTTGAAATATAAATTGATAAAGTCTTCTGAGAGGAAATTATATTGCAAATGACTTTAAAATGTTTATGCCCTTGTACCTAGCAATTACACTTCTAAGAATTAATTCTAAGGAAAAACTGGACAAGTATATAAAGGCTTTTACAAGGATATTTATTATAGTATCATATAAAATGGGAATTGGAATAAGCTTTAAATTCCAGTGGTATGGGATACGGAGGGTAGGAGGGAGATGCAAGAGGGAATGGCTGTGGGAATATATGTATACGTATAGCTGATTCACTTTGTTATACAGCCGAAACTAACACAACATTGTAAAGCAATTATACTCCAATAAAGATGTTAAATAAAAATTTTTTTTAAAATTTACTTAGTAAAAAAATAAAATTAAATTAAAAAACTTTAAAAAGTCCAATGGTAGTGGAATGACAAAGTAAGTTACAGTGCATCACAGGGTGGGCTGCTATGCAGATGTTAAGCAAGATGTTCTAGTTGAATATTTATTGCTGGGAAAAATGTTTTATGATATATTAAGTGAAAAAAGCAAATTTCAAAACAATGCATACACCCCTCTTTTTCCTTTATTTTTTTTACATATGTATGTTCATAGATAAAAGTAGAAGAGGCTATTTGCTAAAAGTGAAAGTCGTTCTATCTGAGTAGCATTACAGATTCTCTTTTTCATTTTGCTTATCAGTATGTTTATGGTTTCCACAATGAAAAACTATTACATTTGCAACCAGGGGAAAAGAAAGGCAGACATCTAAAAACAACGATTTAAAAATTTCAGCATATTTTGATAGGATATAATTGTCTTAATTGACTAGTGATGAAAATTTAAATGGCTAGGCATTTATTGAACGAAAAGACCCTTTGGAAAGCCTTATTGCAAGAACAAAAGCCATAGCTGCTAAAACGATAGATGCCAAATTGAAATTTAGACACACAAAGAGTGACTACAGGATTGAAATTCTTCCAGATCATAGCAAAGGGCCAAATTCCCCTTAGCCCAGAGGTGCAGCGGTGCCGGGGAGCGGATTGCAAAGTGGGAAATCCTTCAAAGTGGTTGTTTCTAATCATTTCTTTTGCTGTCTACTCTCCCATACCTTTAATCAAAAGGGACATTGGGATCCCTTCAGTTAATCCTCTTCTATTTAAATATTTTATTAAAAAATAACAATCCCTGGAGAATCATCACTCAGATCTATGCACTGCCCAATGAGAGAACTGCAAGGCTTGGGTTTATAAAGATAATAGTGCAAGTCATTTGCTATTTCACGGCTGAGAATTCACAGGCATAAGCAAAGGCTAATCCATCTCTGCAGCTAAAGCCTTTGATCCACCAGCCCTGTCTGATGAGTCGTCTAGATGGCACACTTTTTCTCAAGATACTGGAGTTAAGTGATCAGAATCAATCTCCAGTGTGCAACCTTGCCCAAAGTCTGCCAATCCTATTGCCCATGGCACTTTTAAAGACATTCAGATCTTTACCTCAGAAACATCTACGTCTGTGGCGCCCCAGACCCTGAAGTTCTTCTGCATTAGATGATCAACACAGAACAGAGTTTAAGACCACAGGCTCGAGAATAAGACAGCTCTGACACCGCTTTGGCACTTTGGAGCTATGGGTCCTTGAGTACACGACTTAATTTCTCTAAGCCTCAGTTTCCTTATCTGTACAACGGAGGTAAGGTAACAATGCCTACCTCGCCAGGTTGTTGTGAGAATCAGGTGAATATCATATGTAAGATGCTTAGTAGAGTACCTGCTACATAGCCCTCAATAAACAGTAGCTTTCACTTTATTAACCATATCTTTTTTCTAAATCCCCATCAGATTTCTTTTAATAATTTTAACTACTATCATTTTATTTAATTTCTAGAAAAGCTGTTAGTCTAAAATACAGGCATATTTATAAACTTGAGTTGCTCCTTTCGTACCAGCTGCTTAAGAAAATCATAGCTAAGGTTATTATAGATACAATCCACCTGTGATATAATTCTCCAATGAACCGTTCTATGAAATTTATTAGGAATATTTTAATATTTTCATGCTCATGAACCTCTAACTCCATAACTTACTCAGAAAATTACAGTGAATTTGTTTTGTGTGTTATGTGTCTTGCAATGGCATTTAGACAAAAGCAATAAAATCTAAACTGACCTGGTAATAAATGTGGCGTAACTGACTTCTGTGTAAAATTATCAATTCCAATTTCCAGCCACCCCAGACAAGAAGCCCTGGGAACCCTTAACATGAATTTCAAAGCAAAGCATTTCTTGAGACAAGAACCAGCACTTAAAATCACATTCCAAATGGATCTGCTTCCTCTGGCTAATTGACTTGTTAACTATGCTAATATATTCATGTCCCTCTGCCTTTTGATATCTCTTGCAATAGATAATGCTGTGGAACTGAATGCCATGAGATTAAAAACCAAAGAACTTAGAGAGTTCTGTAAACTTCTTTTCTATAGGAAACCAGATTAAACTTCCAAAACAGCGTATATCATTTGTGTGTGTCTCCAAACATTTTAGTACTATAGCAAATGTATTGCTTCGCAGGAGACAGTCTCTTTCAATCAGGCATTAGAGCCTAAGGGGAAGAAGCTGCAAGCTCTCTGTTAGGCAGGACCAGCTGGACCGTGAGCATATGCCCCCTGCACTTGGCAGTCTCATCTCCCACCACGGTGGTCCGAGGAACGATGAATGAAACAGAAGCCACAGCAGAGGTTATTCTGTCTGAGCTCCATGCCTTCTGTCTTCCCAGGTGGTGCCGGAGGCCAGCAGGGCTTTCTGGGCTGCATCCGCTCCCTGAGGATGAATGGGGTGACACTGGACCTGGAAGAAAGAGCAAAGGTCACGTCCGGCTTCAAATCCGGGTGCTCGGGCCACTGCACCAGCTACGGGGCGAACTGTGAGAATGGAGGCAAATGCATAGAGAAATACCACGGGTATTCCTGCGATTGCTCCAACACAGCCTATGATGGGACATTTTGCAACAAAGGTAAGTCAGAGCCAGTTTCCAAAGGCATTTTTAGACATCTTTGAAGTCCAAATCATCTACTGGATGGTTTTTCAGCTGTACCCAGGCATACTTCATTCTGAGGGTAAGGAATTCTTCTCCCACCTTAGGTAGGAAGTCTCCTAAACCATTCCCTAATCTTTGTTGTTCATTTAGATGAGAGAATCTTTGAGCGTGGTGCAGTTTCCCCCAAATTCCAGCAAACTTTTCACTGGCTGGAACATTACAAAGCGAATAGCCATATCATGCCTTGATGGTGAGTGACGAAGTAAGCGGCCATTGAAAGAGCACTTGGGCCCGACCCTCCCACTCAGGGGAGTCAGAGGGTCAGCACATTATCTTGGACCTGTAGGTCACTGCAGTGAATCTATCTGTGCCTCCCAGTGGTCTTAATACCCACCCCAGCTGCTAAGAGATTGGATTCAAGCTGGACTCACAAGAAAGACCCTCTGGCCAGTTATTGTCATTATCTTGAGTATCACTCTTCTGTAGGACGCCTCTATGGGAGGTTCTCAGCCTCCACTAAACCGCAGGAATACTGAGATACCACATCTAATAGGTCTGTTATTACTGCATTATTTCAGTCTTGAATGATTCATCCCTAATAAATTCTGCAGTCAGTCAGCTGACTCCAAGAGCCTGATGCTTATGCTTGTCATTCGGGGTATACCCTGTGATCTTGCATGACCAGAAGAAATTCATTCGACTGGCCTGTGGCTTCCTTTCCCACTTGTAAACAGGAGAGATGGGGAGAGGCAGGGCTGGCGCTCTTCTTAAGCTACAATTGAAATGTGCGTAAATCACTCTTCTCTTTCTAAATGAACGTATGGCATTTGGGTAAAGTTCGCTGTAAACGGTTGGCGCATCTCTTTATAAGAAGCTTTACATAAGTAGCCTATTCATACTCTCATGAATACGTGGAGGGTTGTTTAGGCTGGCATTATTCACACAAGATGCCACAGAGAAGGAGGAATTGTTCCACAACATCCTCTGTACATCCAGGCTGCTGTCTGGCGGGGCTATAACGTGAGCATAGAAATTAGGTCAGGCAGGGCTTGAAGAATGAGCGTGAGACAAAAACCCTTTGCTGAATAGTCCACCGCGCGTTACCACCGCTGGTACAGTGCGTTCTTCGGCCTGCAACAGCATGGCTCCGTGATTTTCCCATGGCACACAGTGCGAAGGGTTTGCAGAACACATTAATTTTGCACTTGTAGAAATGACAGTCTTGCAATTACCATTCATTGTGCTTGATGCTAATTTAGTGCAGTCATTCCCTTGCCCAAGTGGTGTCTGAATGCAATCAAGTAAGCGCTAATGCCTGAGAGATTCCACTGCATAAGTGCCAATTTAAAGAAAATCATGAGCCCCTTATTTTTGGAGAGTTAGGTTAAGTACCGTGGCTCATACACAACCTCTGGGGGTTAATACGCAATATTCACGACTTGAAAGGCAAGGGTATGTACCCTTCAGCTTTGCCAATGTTCAAGATGAGGTCAAAGGAAGCTCGTGAGTTTCCACTGACGTTATTTCAAAGGGTTTACACAAAAGATCCCTAAATATTCTCTGAATATCTGTTTAGCAGGATGAGTTTACATTTGCTTCAATTAGTGGCTTTACCCAAAAAAATTAAAATTAAAAACTGCATGTCATATTTGGAAAGTACTTGTGGGCATCCTTCTAAGTCAAGACAAGTATCCTCTTGACTTGGGGAGGATGAAGTTGGCGCTGGTTGAGAGGAATCCGGGAAAGCTTCATCTGCACTGAGGCAGGCTCGTTCCCGGGCGGGGTCTTCCCTCTGAGGCCTGCGGCCAGGTGGTCCCTCTGGTCAGGGCCTCACCTCCCAGAACAGCAGCTCCTATGACCACACCTCCAGGGAGGCTACAGCCAAACAGCTCAGCCTCTAGGAAGCACGGCCACAGCCACCTGCCAAAGCGGGAGCTCGTTAAAGTCCTTTGCAGGCCTTCTTTGGCTAGAATAGTTCTGTGCTTGTGAATATGGAAAAATGTTCAGAATATTTTGCTGACTCAGTGAAACAAGTCCCGACGTACCACACACAGCCTGATTATATGTCTATACAAAATCAGACACACACACAAACGAGGAAAGCAAACTGTAAGAAAACACATCAGGGGCTTCCCTGGTGGCACAGTGGGTAAGAATCCGCCTGCCAGTGCAGGGGACACGGGTTCCAGCCCTGGTCCAGGAAGATCCCACAGGCTGGGGAGCAACTAAGCCCGTGCGCCACAACTACTGAGCCCATGCGCCACAACAACTGAGCCTGCGCTCTAGAGCCCGTGCGCCACAACTATTGAAGCCCATGTGCCACAACTACTGAAGCCCACGCGCCTGGAGCCCGTGCTCTGCAACAAGAGAAGCCACCACAATGAGAAGCCCGCACACCACAACAAAGAGTAGCCCCCGCTCGCTGCAACTAGGGAAAGCCTGCGCGCAGCAATGAAGACCCAACGCAGCCAAAAATAAATAAATTTATTTTTTTTTAAAAAAGGAAACACCTCAAAATATTAACTGTCATTATTCTGGGTGGGGGGGTGAAAACACCAGTATGTATTTTCTTATCTTTTTGCTGCGTTTTCTAATCTTTACACAATGATGAACACCTCTTTTTTTCCTCATTTTTGCCTCTTTTAGGGAAGAACTAAGTACTAAGCGACAGAGTTCTTACCCCATGCATTCAAGACTCACCTGACTGTCTCTGGTTAGAAAATATCTAGTTATTAACCAGAAGTCATTATACCGTGTCATCACACTATCTGGAATGGAGTAGCATCTCAGGTGAAAATTGCATATAGTTAAATTACCTTTGAAAAATCTCTCTCTTAGCACATTTAAGAAAGCCCAGTTTTTCACAAGCCTTCAAAGCGATCACCCTTCAGATGGGCCCTGGAGGAAGGTTTGCCTTGTTGGGGCCAAGCTGTATGAAAATAAAAACACTTGTATCACTTTCAGCCAGGTGAGGAGCTCACACTAGGACCGGTATGGGACCGACATGGACCACTTTCTCTTTCTTTTGATTCAGAGAGAAGGATATATGGTTGCATTTGTGCATCCAGTTGCCCTGTGCTGCCGCTTCATGACGCTCAGGAGGACAAAGCTGGACTCCAGCAGGTCCCTCCTGACCATGCTCTTTTGCTTTGCAGTGATGCATAGAGAGTCGCTGCCCCCCACCGGCAAAGCAGAGCCAGGAGGCACTCCTTTCTGCCCTCCTCTGATCTCTTATCAAAAAACTCCCAGAGCCCTTTTTCAAATGCACCTCTAAAGATGTGATCATCACTTAAGGTGTTAGCTCTCCCAGGGAAGAGCTATTAAATAGGAATGCTAACTGGGGAAAAATTCAGGTTTTGGAGAGAGCATGAGGGCGTCCTGGAAACTCTGTAATCTGGACCACATAGCCAGTCACCTCATCTCTACAGATAGCCTTGCAGTATCCCCTCTTCTCAGAATGTCCACCCACCAGCAGCCACTTAACTCAGTGGAGACAGCTCCATCCCGTGGCACGGTTCCTTCGCAGCCCATTGGCTGAGGCTGCGGACTCCTCTGGGAGCAGAGCAAACCCCAGCCTACATGGAAGGCTCAGCTGCGGGTCTGTCATCCCCAGGATTAGCGGGGACCCCCACTGGGGACCAAATGGATAGTCGCCTGGACATGCCAAAGGGTGTCTTCTCTAATAGACTTACTCCTTCTCGGATAGTCAAACCTCAAAACACGTTTATGACTATCAACCTCATTTTTATTTCTAACCAGAAATTAGCAACATGATTAGAAGCAAACTTTATCTTCTATTTTCAAGCAAGAGGGAAAATAACAGACCTATAGCAGCGACAGCAATTTCTATGTTAAATGTTTGTAGCTGAAAACAATCACAGATTGAATAGTGTCCCTCTCTCCCAAGTGCATGTCCACCGGGAACCTCAGAACGTAACCTTGTTTGGAAATAGGCTCTTTATAGATGTAATTAAGGTGAGATCGTACTGGATTAGGGCGGGCCCTAAATCCAATGGGGGTGTCCTTACAAGAGGAGGAGAGGACACAGAAAGACACACAGATGCACAGAGAAGACCATTGAAGATGGAGCCAGAGACTGGAGAGACGCTGCCACAAACCAAGGGACACCAGGGTCATCAGAAGCTGCAAGAGGCGAGGGAAGATCTCCCCTGGAGCCTTCAGAAGGGGTGTGGCCCAGATAACACCTTGATTTTTTTTACTTATAGCCACCGTAACTGTGAGAGAATAAATTTCTGTTGTTTTAGGCCACCCAGGTTGTGGTTCTTTATTATGGCACCCCTAGGAAATCAATACAAGTGCATATAAAAATCTGTGATGCTTCTTAATTCCTGCATTTAAGAATGGTAACAGCTGTCATTTGTTGAGAACTTGCTATGTTCCAGGCAGTATGCCAAGGTCTTTAATTACGTTAACATTACCTGATACTCATGACAACCCTATAGGTACTATTATTATTTTTCCCATCTGACAGAGAAGGAAATTTAGACACGAGTGGGTATTAGTCGCTTACCTGAGGTTCACATACCAGGAAGTAACAGGACTGGGGTTTATATGCAGGCAGTTTGACTCAAAGCTCCTGTTCTTCACCACCATTGTGTGTTACTGCTTCTTACCAAGGCCTGGTCCTTCATGTAGGTTCACATAAAACTAAAAACAGAACCCCCAGTCTTAAAGCTTTTTAGTTATTGTGATTCAGTAAAAAAAAAAATCAGCACATTCTTGGATGCAGAATTTATCATAAGAAAAAACAGAATACAAGATCTGAACAGAGCCTCTGTCTCTCCCTCTCTGTCTCTCTCTGTTTCTCTCTCTCTCTGTCTCTCTCCCTCTCTCCCCACATTTAGGTGTAAGCTGTAATCATTTATTGATTTATTTCTTTAACAAACACTCAGTGAACACCTGATATGCCTGGGAGCCTTGAAAGTAGAGTTTAGTCTGACTATGCTGAAATTTTCAAAACATTTCAATGGTTTATATCTACAAAACCAGGACAATCTAGTACAGTCGGAAGCAGGAGATGCGAATGAGCTGTCACGTAGCCTGCCAGGAACAGATCTTCATTAGGATTCCTTCACTGAGCCAAGTTTAGCAAGAACTTATCATCAAGAGGCACAAAAATATCTCCTAATTCACTTCTCTGCTCTTTTTTTTTATAAAAATTTTCAAGTTCGTCCGCCAAACCAAGACTGCAGCTGAAAAGCACATATCCTTAAATACTCAGAAACCATTTCCTGAGTTTAGGGAGTTGTCTTTTCTTCTCAAACACTATTTGTTTGTCACTCAGATAAAGTCCAAAATCAGAAGGACCAAGGTCCCAGGACTGCAGTGACTACGAGTGATGGAGGATGGTGAATAGATGCAGGGTTACCGTCACTTACAGTCACACGAGTGCACACCACCCTCACTGTGGTCCAGCTAAGTCTCCTCCTCTTCCTGCAAGGGTCATGACATTGCCTAACAGTTTATGACCTAAATTATTTATACAGAAGAAACTCTTCATTGCTAACTCAAGTCCCTACATAGAAAATTGGTGATGTAATTAGACATGGGTTTGAATCCACCTTCCTCACTTGCAGGTCGTGTAACCTTGAGCAAATGGTTTAACTCCACTTGGCCTGGTCTTCGGAAATACGCAGTCCTGCTTCTTAATTTCACTGGGAGGATCACACGGAATCCTATGAGCACATTTCCAAATGGCGAACCTGGCACCCATCAGTCAGGCAGCAGATGTCACTTTTCAGTCTCAGCACTCTTTCTTTTTTTGTTTGTTTGTATTTTTGTTTTTACTTTAAATCATGTCATCCTTTAATCCTTCCATAAAAGCTTTAAATGCCAGATGCCTAGCTGGCATCCTTTCAGTTACCTCTGAGTTCTAGGTTGCTTCTCTGCTACTTGAGGAGCAATGGCAGCATCATAAAATGTCCACTCTACTTAATTGTGGTCACAGCCATATTATTCTGGAGCTGAAAATGGCATCTCCAGAGCCTAAACCCTGATGGGCTGAGGAGTATGCAGACATTCTGAAGACGGAGAGGGAGACAACAGTCTCTGCACCCCAGGGTCATGCCCACAAGTGCAACTCCTGATGCAAGGGATCCATCCCTGTTCAGAGACAACTTGGGTCACCTTAGCAACTGCTGCATCCCTTCCTAATACAAAGCGCATCAGGAGACAGGAAAGCACTGAAAGAGTTCAGGATTCTGTTTTGCTGAAAGGAGACCTAGACTCAAGTCCAAGTTCATCCCGTAAGGGAGAGGGGATCTCCGCTCTTGCCTCCTAGAGGGATGTTTCATGGCGAGTTGGGGGAGGTGGGTTTGCCCAATGCACTTTGGATATTTACAAACTCTGCTTCTCCGTGGCTCCAGGCACTGCACGGGGAGCGGAGGAAACCCATGGGCTACCCTTGTAGAGTGGGTTTGAAGCCTTTTAGGGAAAATTAATTAATTTAAAATATTATAAATCAAGTGGGGGAGAGAGAGAAGAGAAATGTTGGAGTTCTGCATCTTAGGATCTCATCCTTATATGAAACTAGTTAATGGCAACAGTGGCCATTTTTCCTCAGGTCGACCTACCCCATCTTGATCCCAGCTTGGAGGAGAGTTTCACACCAGCAGGAAGAGATGTTTTTCACCGGCTTCTTTTTCATTTCCAATTGGAACAGGAGCTTTTATAGATTTGGATGAACGCCTACAGGAAAAAGAATTGAATTGTTTTTCCTCTTCCTCTTACAATGCTATTCAGGAAGGGAAAATACTCCTCAATTAATACTTTTCTTAAATCTTCAGACCTTAGGATACAACTTTAAAATATCATAGAAACATAAGATAATCTCATTAAAATCTTTAAAAGAAGAAAAGAAAAGTTAAGAAAATATTTGTGGACAAAGGTCCATAAATTCTCATGGATAAAAGAAAATACTTTTGGCTTGATTCCAAAAGGTAAAAGCTGCAGAGATGGCCAAAAAGTTTAGGCGACTTTATTACAGAATTTCATGGTGGTAAATAACATTCCCCCTGGCCTGGGGTTTTCTTTGGGGTCCCAGGTATAAAGGAAAACCTGGTTAATTAGCTTTCCTGGAAAAAGAGATTTAAAAATCAGTCGTAGAAGCAAGCAAGCCCTTTCTAAAACACTAAACAAAATAAAGGACACAGTTTTGGCCTTTGCTTTGGGTTTAGGATAAATAACATTTTTTCAAGTTTGTGCCAGTTTCTACTACCTACCAGTTTTTGGACCTTTTTGGATACATCCATTTTAATTTTCCTGTGTGTTTTGTTGAATGTTTTTATTCTTCAGCAATAATGAGAACTCTAAATAATATGAAGTTTATAAAAATAATACACTATCATTTCCTACCAATTAGTCATGATTTCAGCTGAAGCTCTATCCATTTCTTTTCTTTCATGAACCTGAAAATAATCAATCTAATAAATTTTCTGGAGGGTTTTGCTTTTTGAAAAATTTTTATTGGAGTATAGTTGATTTACAATGTTTTGTTAGTTTCAGGTGTACAGCAAAGTGAATCAGTTATGCAAATACATATACCTACTCTTCTTTAGATTCTTTCCCCATATAGGTCATTACAGAGTTTTGCGTAGAGTCCTCTGTGCTATACAGTAGGTCCTTATCAGTTATCTATTTTATATGAGGGTTTTGCTTTTAAATTACTCATGTTTTAGGCTCCCCTTATAAGCATGTCCATTCACCAAGATTCACATTGCCCTTGAGTACTTCATCACGCCTACAGGAGATGAAGACCTGCCCCTGGTGTGCAATTCTCCCCTCCACAACCTTCTCCGATGATCATCATTGCCAGCAGGCAGCTCGGGCCTTAGCAAGTGGGCCCATTCTAGGCATCTCTTGGCTAGAGGAAATTCACTTTCTTAGATGATCAAGCCTGGGGGGTTTTGATCTGTTTTTAATCTGCCCGTCTTATGATCGTCCTGGCTCCCAACTCATTCACATATTTTTACCTCCATCAATTGCAATTGACTGTAATAGTGGTTGATTTAGATAAATGTGTATTTTGCTTTTTTTCTCTAGTGAAGACCAAACCCTAAGGCAGAGGAAATGATTAGGGCCAACTGCTCTCTCTGAGCCATCCCTAAGCTTGGTGTTTTATTTTATTATTTTTTAAGAATTTTATTTTATTTTATTTTTATTTTTTTTATTTTTGGCTGTGTTGGGTCTTCGTTGCTGCACACAGGCTTTAGTTGCAGCGAGCGGGGGCTACTCTTCATTGCGGTACGCAGGTTTCTCATTGCGGTGGCTTCTCTTGTTGTGGAGCACGGGCTCTAGGCGCACAGGCTTCAGTAGCTGTGGCACATGGGCTCCGTAGTTGTGGCACGTGGGCTTAGTTGCTCTTCGGCATGTGGGATCTTCCTGCACCACGGCTCGAACCTGTGTCGCCTGTGTTGGCAGGTGGATTCTTAACCACTGCGCCACCAGGGAAGTCCCAGCTTGGCATTTTAAATGTGTTATCTCCATGTTCTCATGAGGTCTGGGCACATGATATAGAGCAGTGTTTAACTCAGCCTGACCAGTATCCTCTAGCTGATCTTCCAAGTGATGAGTTCATTAAATATAAGGTGGCTTCTGAACTACTCGAGTTCCATAAGGCAAAGACTCTCAATGAAATTGAATCATTAGCAGTAAAATTTAACATATCTCTGTACTGGATGAATGAAGTAAGATCAAGTGGCTTGATCACTAATAAAAATTTAATTTCCTTATATGCACTGGACACAAGTATAGTGAAATACAGAACACTTACTGAAAGCCTACTGCATGGGAAGCAGTGGATTGACAGTGAGGAGACCAAGATAAATGAGAAGAGGCTTGGAATGAAGTGGAGGCTGTAGACCCAACTGCAGTACAAAGGAAAGCTAGACAGAAAGTGCTGAGTGATACCTGAATGTGGAACCAGCCCACTGTGAAGGTGCTAATGCCAGAGCTGCTCTTAAAGTTCCATCCAAGGGTAGTGGGGCAGATAGTGCTGGGTTGCACTGAATTCTGGGGGGAGGCGTTTCACTGGGGGACCTCTCCCCCAGTGACCTCTCCCTTTTTTTCTTTAAAAAACATTTGTCAAGAATGAATCTCAAGCTTAAAGATTCAAGAAGCCCTATGAACCTCAAGTATAACAAAAATAAAAACCACTTAAAGATATATCATTAAAACCAAAAGACAAAATTTTAAAACATCCCAATTTTTTAAAAAAGCATTTATTCTTGAAATAATGTAATTGATATTTACAAGAAATACTTATTTGCTTTTAATATTACAAAAATAGATTGCTTTGGAAAACTAACAGCAAGCAAAATAGTTTAGGATTTAGATCAGTTTCGCTCTTTTTCAACTTGTTCCCCACCAATCAATGATACTTTGTGAAGCTTTGCTTCTAATCTGAAAAAAATAGGGGAATTTTTAAGTGGGCCAAAGACCTTAACAGGCACCTTACCAAAGTTATACAGATGGCAAATAAGCATGTGAAATATGCTCCACATCATCTATCATCAGGGAAATCCAAATTAAAACAACAGTGAGACACCACTACACACCTATTAGAATGGCCAAAATCTGGACAACAAAATCTGACAACACCAAATGCTAACAAGGATGTAGAGCAACAGGAACTCTCATTCATTGCTGGTGGGAATACAAAATGGTACAGTCACTCTGGAAGAGATTTGGGCAGTTTCTTACAAAACTAAACGTCTTCTTACCGTATGTTCCAGCAATCATGCTCCTTGGTATTTACCCAAAGGAGTTGAAAACTTATGTCCACATGAAAACCTGCACACAGATGTGTATTGAAGCATTATTCATAATTGTCAAAACTGGGGAGCAACCAAGATGTCCTTCAGTAGGTGAATGAATAATGAACTGTCGTACATCCATTCGGAATTAAAAAGAAATGAGCTATCAAACCATGAAAAGACATGGAGGAGACATCAATGAATATTACTAAGTGAAAGAAGCCAATATGAAACTGGATGATTCCAAATATATGATGTTTTGGAAAAGGCAAAACTGTAGAAACATTGAAACCATCAGTGGTTTCCAGGGGTTGGGTGGAAGAGAGGAGGAGGAATAAGTAGGCAGAGCACAGAGGATTTTTAGGACAGTGAAACTACTCTGTATGATAGATACTATTATGATGGGTTCATATCATTATGCCTTTACCCATTGAATGTACAGCACCAAGAGTGAACTGTAATGTAAACTGTAGACTTTGGATGATTATGATGTGTCAGCATCTTTGACAAATCAACAGCGTGACTGTAGCAACTGTACCAAATCTGGTGTGGGATGTTGACAGTGGAGAAGGCTATGCATGTGTGGGGACAGAGAGTATATGGAAATCTCTGTATCTTTCTCTCAATTTTGCTGTAAACCTAAAACTGCTCTCTAAAAAAGGTATTAAAAAAGGATAGGGGTGGGACTTCCCTGGTTGTGCAGTGGTTGGGAATCCACCTGCAAATGCAGAGGACACGGGTTTGAGCCCTGGTCTGGGAAGATCCCCCATGCCGTGGAGCAACTACGCCACAACTACTGAGCCTGCACTCTAGAGCCACAACTACTGAGCCCTCGTGCCACAACTACTGAAGCCTGTGCACCTACAGCCTGTGCTCCGCAACAAGGGAAGCCACCGCAGTGAGAAGCCCGCGCACCGCAGCGAAGAGTAGCCCCTGCTCGCCGCAACCAGAGAAAGCCCGCGCGCAGAAACGAAGACCCAACGCAGCCAAAAATAAATAAATAAATTTATTAAAAAAAAAAGAATAGGGGATTTTATTCAATTTTCCAAAATTTTATTATCATTCTCCCAGATTTTTCCCTCATCCCTACTTCCCAAGAGTTTTATATGTGCTTAATGGTACCCTCTCTTTGTATTTCTACTTTAAAGATACCCCCTTAAAGATACTACTTCAAAGACAGATCAGTTAATTGACATGTAAATAACAGTTTATCCTTGTTTTTTTGTTAAAAGAGGTCTTCAAAGAACTCTTTATTAACTTTAACATGACCAAATTCAATTTTAATATTCTATTCTGAAGTTCAGACTTAACCAATGCAAACTTGCTTCCTTTAGACTTGTACAAATTTACCATTTACCACTCCGGGGGCCAATTTTACTTCCTGTGTTACTCCCCAAGGAGTTGGGTCAAATGTAGCTTAAAGAAAGGTCCCCACTTCAAGCCCCTACGTGAAGCATTCTCTCTGCCACCCTTGCAGGCACCAAAATATTCTTTCAAATCTTCTGTTCTTTTCAACCATACCCCTATGACCAGCAATGCAGCCAATATCATTCTAAACTAATTTTGTTTTTTAAAAAAAGGAATCTTGGGCTTCCCTGGTGGCGCAGTGGTTGAGAGTCCGCCTGCCGATGCAGGGGACGCGGGTCCGTGCCCCGGTCCGGGAAGATCCCACATGACGCGGAGCGGCTGGGCCCGTGAGCCACGGCCACTGAGCCTGCGCGTCCGGAGCCTGTGCTCCGCAGCGGGAGAGGCCACAACAGTGAGAGGCCCGCGTACCGCAAAAAAAAAAAAAAAAAAAGGGAATCTGTCCTTTTCTGAGTTTTCTCAGTTGAAGAGAGAAAGCTAATATCATTTAGAACAGTGGAGCAAAAAATACCTTGAATTCCAATTTCAACATTATTGAAAACAAAATTGAGCAAGAGACTTTCTTGGCATTCAGTTTCTTTATAAATTGCCTTAATTATATAAAATGTATTATTCACAGGACCGTGAGGATCAGATGAACTGATGCAGGTGAAAGTACTTTGAAGAGCGCTAATGTTATGAAAATGCAAATGATTATATAGGTTATTAATCACTAAATCAAAGGTCCTGCATTTGAGGGTCTCTTTAGAGAGAGGACTGAAAAGTATAATATGTTGCCTTTCAAAAGCCACCAGGAAACCCTGCACAGAACTTCTCCGTCCACATGGGTAGTGTTGCCTTACCTGCAGAAGAAAGCTGGACATCCCACCTGTTTACATTAGTACTTGCCCACGTCTGGATAGCAGTGACATGTATTATCTAGAGCTCAAAGATTAAACGTTCAGCAAGACTTTAGACATTAGAGTTTTCCTAGTCCATGGCCTGCAGGGCTGCATTCATAGTCAGTTCAACACTTGCATTGCCATGACCATGATTAAATCTCTGTCTGTGTCATGGAATTGTCATGAATCATTTGACCTGGAGCACCATTAAAGCAGCAGATACACTTGAGCTTAAGTAAGAATGGATGCTGAAGCAGCCTCTTGGGGTTATTACTGAGGTCTTTAGAAAATAAGATTGGTTCCTTGAATATACAGTTGCAAAAAATAAAAAGTGACTGCTAGATTCTAGAAGCCTCATTTAAAATTTTCCCCTTGTCCCAAGTGATTAACAGTCTCTCTGCCCCCTTATTAAGGATGACAATTTCAGTTCAGATTAATGAATCCAGGTATTTCTCATGCTTAAGCCAAATGTAATTCAAATATTTGCACAAGACCATTGCTAGTTTCTTCTTAGAATCAGCGATTGATAAGGTTGCCAGTGAAATGCTTTCTAAACTTTACTATTAGAATAATCTAATTTAAATCCATTTTAAATGGGTCTACTTTAGTCTGTTGGCTTTTTAGAATTCCTTAATAAGTGTCTCCTATAATGGAATCTTATAAGTTTGGTTAAAAATATAAATTAAGTCATGTAAATCAAATTAAAACAGTAGACCAAGTTATAAATTTCAAAGAAGTTTACAGGCCCCACTCTCCTATTAAATAAGCAAAAATTTACCTTGTGTGACTTTGTAGTCTCCTACTGAATCAGAAGCCACAAGTGGTTATTACAGCACTTCATAACTTCTTTAAAAATATCAAGGACTAGTGCAAAAAGTTTTATTTCTATTACCGTAACAAATTTATCATTATTTCAGACTTTCAGCTTTTACCCTAACATTTAAATGTCATTGGGTGACTTATTTCAACACTTCTTCAATTTCTCTTATATTGTTAAGAGTTTGTGAAGCTCTTTTTGTCACAAAATCAAAGTATCTCAGGGTTGAAAAGGATATTACATTTATTCATATTCAACTGACGTTTTACTGAACTATTCCTTCTATGCCAGGCACTGAACTAAGTATGTTCACATATCTTACTTTATTTAATCACCACAGCAATTTTGAGCTATAAGTATTAGCACGCCTATTTGAAAATGAAGAAACTGAGGCTTCTAGAGATTAAGTTTACTATCCAAAGTCCCGTGGCTTCGGAGCTGCCCCAGCTCCAGGCCTGGTGTTTTCTCCACCATGTACACCAGCGAAGTGTCCTCTTTATAATACACCCACTGGATGGGGTGCAGGCTGTGCTTGACAGAGGACACGGCGCCACAGGAGGTGGCTCACTCCATATCTGGACATTTCTGATAGCTAGAAGGTCTTCTCTTATCCTGCACCACCATCTCTATCAAAGATGGAAAACGTCTTCGTGAAGACACAGTGGATGTCAGGCTCTGGCTTCAAATCCCTGTGCCTTTAAGAACTCAGGAATGTACACATACCTTCAAAATTCCCAACTCCAAGGAGGACAAATAAAAACATCTAATCTAAAGCTGGAAACAACCTAAAGCCTTGAAACAATCAGAACTCGAAACAATGTGAAGTTCACAGAAATAACACCCTTTATCTTTCCTGCGTGTTAATGTCATGGTTTCAGCTGAAACTCTATGCACTTCTTTTCTTTCATGAATCTAAAAGGAACCAGTCTAAAAAACTGTCCTGAGGGTTTTGCTTGTAGATTACTAATGTTTAGACTCCCCTGCAAGCAGTTCCACTCCCCGGCGTCCACATTGCCCTTGGGTACTTCAGCACGTCTGCAGGGTGTCCTTCTCTGGTAGTTGTCCTGTGTATAATGGCAAGTTAGTGAGTTCCATGGATAGTAGGTAACACATCCTGCCCAATTCATCCTCTTTTTATCACACCATGCTGATAGCTATGTGTAGGCCTAAGTCCCAAAAGTTCTGAGTAATTTTCCCTTCTTTCTTTGCCTGCCTTCCTGAGGCTCTCTCTGTGGGGCTGATTGAGGAAACACACACACACACACACACACACACACACACACACACACACAGCACGGAAAAACAGAGGCAGAGTTGAACCGGACCTGTGGATTTCTAATCGTAAGCCTCAGAAAACAAGACATTTCTTTGTATTTTTTAGTGCACCACCCACATACCATATTCATGATTTTGTGTTAATAATGGATCAGACTTTTCTCTCCAAATATATAAGGTGAGGAGTGAAACAAGGGGCATGGAGAGTCTGACCAAATTCTTCTGACCTGAGAGACCACTGTAGAATGCTTTATAACAAAGAAGGTGATTTGCAGGGTAAATACAAGCCATGCTCTGTGAGTTTGCCTATTGATGAAATTCATGCTTTGAATTACTGATTGATGGCTGAAGGATTGCAATATCTCTGTTCTAGTCTGAAGACAGCGCTGTAAGTAATGCGCTTCTGATGACTGAAATTCCAAAATCCAAAAAAACATGGAAATTACCAAAGTAAAGCTCTACGTCCATTTTTATAAGGAGCTAGGAGGGCAGACACGCTTAGTCAGCTACACTATCCCCTCACATCCTTGCACAGAAGTTACAGAGGGAATTCAGTCTACAGCTGTGAGCTTTTGGCATTGCTGCAGCCCACACACCTTCATTATGGCTACACAGCAATACTCCGATTGCAACGTGAGCTTTCCCTCCTCTGGCCAAAGGATAATGTGGAGATTATGACACAAATAAAACATTTATCCTCTGGACAAGCGTAAAGAACTCACAAGCCAGGTCATAGCTGGCTAGCATACTAGATAGAATCCAGAGTAGGTGTCTTTGTCTGTTCAGGCTGCTATAGCAGAATACCATAGACTGGGTTGCTTATAAACAACAGAAACTTATTGCTGCAGTTCTGGAGACTGGAAATCCAATATCAGGGCGCCAGTGTTGTCGGCTGAGTGTTCTCTTCTTGGTCATAGATTTCTCATTATATTCTCACATGGCAGAAAGGGCTGGGAAGTTCAGTGGGGTCTCTTTCATAAGGGCATTCATCTCATTCATGAGGGCTCCACCATCATAACCTAATTACCTTGTGTAGGTCCCACTTTCTAACACCACCACTTTGGGTATCAGGGCTCCAGCATGTGAACCTGGGGGGGGCGCGCAGGCATGCAGGCCGGAGCAGTAGGCAGGCTCTTTTACAAAAACAAACCTGTAAGTAATCTTCTGCCCCCACCCAGCTTCTCCCCTTCCGGTCGCTGACCTCACCCCACCCGAGCGCCCGTGCACACACATTATTAAAGCTGCTCCCCACCATTACATTGGAGGGATATTTGCTGTTTTTTAAATTAAACTTTTAGAGCATCTGTGAGTTCATAAGGAAGAAATTGTGGAAGAGTAGGAATAGTTTAAGGAATGTACTTGGAGAGTGGCCTCTCTCCACCCAAAAGGGTTTCCTTTGAACTTGCGCAGTCTTTCCTGTGGCCTGATGCGCTACTATTAGAGCATCATTTGATTTAGCAGGAGTGGGTCTGGGAGGATGGTGAGGCTGTTACTCTGGCACATGACTGTGGATTTCGTCTTTATGGAGCCAGGTGTAATTTAGGGGTGAGGAAAACGGCGGACGAGATTTGAGGAGGTGGCTAAGGGGCCCTCTGTGAGGCCAGAGACTTGAGATTCTGTGAGAGGTGGCAGGAGCAGCGTGGGTAGAGGAAGGCAGGCAGAGATGCCCTCCTTCGCTCATGGCCTTGCCCGAGGCCGGCCCCGCCGGGGCAAAGAAAGGAAGCTTATCCTCCCTCCTGGCAGTTCCCTTGCTACCGAGATCCAGAATTCTGGCTCCTTGCATTATTGCCGTAATTTAGTTACGTTATCAAATAAATAATATTTAGTTATTGATTCATGTAAGAGTATTGTACTATAGGAAAATCTATTCCAAAGTTCCTAAAATCAATTTTTATTATTACAATGCACTACGTGTCATTATAAACATGCTATTAGCATATATAGTGTAAGCATTTTCTCCTTGAAACCACTTGGTCTTCATGCCCATCATTTAAAAAGACTACTAAATATTCCATCCAGCAGATTTACCAAAATTTATTTAACCTAAGTATCTCACAAGAAGGAAATAGCAATTTCTATTTTTGCTCTTGAAATTGTTTCCAAGACAGTATGATACTGGCACAAAAACAGAAATATAGATCAATGGAACAGGATAGAAAGCCCAGAGATAAACCCACGCACATATGGTCACCTTAGTTTTGATAAAGGAGGCAAGAATATACAATGGAGAAAAAACAGCCTCTTCAATAAGTGGTGCTGGGAAAACTGGACAGCTACATGTAAAAGAATGAATAGAACACTCCCTAACACCATACACAAAAATAAACTCAAAATGGATTAAAGACCTAAATGGAAGGCCAGGCACTATAAAACTCTTAGAGGAAAACATAGGCAGAACACTGTATGACATAAATCACAGCAAGATCCTTTTTACCCACCTCCTAGAGAAATGGAAATAAAAACAAAAATAAACAAATGGGACCAAATGAAACTTAAAAACTTTTGCACAGCAAAGGAAAACATAAACAAGACGAAAAGACAACCCTCAAAAT
>NC_041218.1:7837751-7840313 GCF_002837175.3 Physeter macrocephalus | reverse complement strand
TTGGTGGGAATGTAAATTGATACAGCCACTATGGAGAACAGTATGGAGATTCCTTAGAAGACTAAAAATAGAACTACCATACGACCCAGCAATCCCACTACTGGGCATATACCCTGAGAAAACCATAATTCAAAAAGAGACATGTACCACAATGTTCACTGCAGCATTGTTTACAATAACCAGGACATGGAAGCAACCTAAGTGTCCATGGACAGATGGATGAATAAAGAAGATGTGGCAAGTATATACAATGGAATATTACTCAGCCATAAAAATAAATGAAATTGAGTTATTTGTAGTGAGGTGGATGGACCTAGAGTCTGTCATACAGAGTGAAGTAAGTCAGAAAAAGAAAAACAAATACCATATTCTAACACATATATATGGAATATTAAAAAAATGGTTCTGAAGAACCTTGGGGCAGGACAGGAATAAAGATGCAGACGTAGAGAATGAACTTGAGGACACGGGGAGGGGGAAGGGTAAGCTGGGACGAAGTGAGAGAGTGGCGTGGACATATATACACTAACAAATGTAAAATAGATAGCTAGTGGGAAGCAGCCGCATAGCACAGGGAGATCAGCTCGGTGCTTTGTGTCCCCCTAGAGGGGTGGGATAGGGAGGGTGGAAGGGAGATGCAAGAGGGAGGGGATATGGGGATATATGTATACATAGAGCTGATTCACTTTGTTATACAGCAGAAACTAACAAAAAAATTCATAATAATAATTCCAGGAGGGAGAAAGAATTGAGGTGAGGGACAGATGAATATGAATGGCAAAATGTTGATAACTGTTAAAAGTTGGGTGATGGGTATGTGGGTTCATCATTCTCTCTACTTTTGTATGTATATTTGAACACTTAAAACAGTTAATATTAAAACGTTAAAAAAAATTTTTTCCGGGGCTTCCCTGGTGGCGCAGTGGTTGCGCGTCCGCCTGCCGATGCAGGGGACGCGGGTTCGCGCCCCGGTCCGGGAGGATCCCACATGCCGCGGAGCGGCTGGGCCCGTGAGCCATGGCCGCCGGGCCTGCGCGTCCGGAGCCTGTGCTCCGCAACGGGAGAGGCCGCACCAGAGAGAGGCCCGCATACCACAAAAAAATAAAAATAAAAAAAAAATAAATTCTTTCCAATTTTTTATTGTAAATAATACTGTGGTAAACGTGTTTGTAAATGGCATTTCAGTATTGTACATTATTTACTTGGGATGGATTGCCACATGCAAAGAGGTAGAGTTAGAGGCTGTAAAATGTTTATGACTTTCCGTGTGTGGAGCCCATCTAATTTCCCAAAACACAGCGCCAGGGTGCGTGCAATACGCACAAAAGCCCGGTTCTCCCAGCGCCATCAGCAGTGTTTCCTTTTTTTCATTGTTGTGGAAATAATAAACCAAAACTCATTCTTTATCATTTTAATTTGCACCTCATTAATCACTGGAGAACAAAGAATTCAAAAGAAAGGTCTGGCAAGATTGATGTGTCACTGAGAAAGCCCGCCGGAGCGCTGCGCAGCCGTACGTGTACAAAGTCAGTGTGCAGGCGGAGTCGTTCCCTTTGCTGGTGTCCCAGGCTGGGCGGGAGGGGGTTGCAGGTGACACTCACCATGTGCAGGAGACTGTGTGAAAATGAACGGTTGGAGGTCAAGTGAATATTCTCTATCAAAATGTAACCTAGGTGTATTCTATTAACCCAGTAATTACGCTCAAGAAACCTTTCCTAGAGAAACATTAGTATTAGAGAAATACGCATCCACAGGACCAGTCACCGTAGCATATTTTTGTGGGATAGTGAAATGTAGGGGGAAAAACTAAATATCCATCAGTAGAGGGCCTACTATTGAATAGTGATACACAACCATGAGAAAGAGTGAGATAGACATATTTATTCCCATGAGAAAATGTCCGTGATATATTATTAAGCTTAAAAGCCAGAATACGTAAAGTTTGTGTTTGTATTACAAACCCATGCATTTCCTGGGCAAGAACCCTACTCAGAAAGATTTCTGCAGTTCAGACACCTTCCGGTGATGATAAATGGACGCGTGGTACTATGTGTAGCGTTTTGCATACAGGCACATTCATTTGGTTTTCTTTTATCTAGAAATGAAGGTGAATTCACTCTTCTTTTGCCATTAATATAAGCAATAACTCCTCCCCGCTCCAAAATGCACTGAATATTCCTACTGTTGGCATCTTAAGGTGGTAAAGGGGAGCCCTGGCCAAAAAAAAAAAAGCATGTATGTGCGTGTTATAATATACACCATGTTACACACACACACACACACACACACACACACACACACACAGAGTTGTCAGCTTGAGTGGAATCAGGTTATATATGGAGCAAAATATTCACGTAATCCTTCCATTCTTCTTTAAAAAATTTTGGAGGGCTTCCCTGGTGGCGCAGTGGTTGAGAGTCCGCCTGCCGATGCAGGGGACGCGGGTTCGTGCCCCGATCCGGGAGGATCCCACATGCCGCGGGGCGGCTGGGGCCGTGAGCCATGGCCGCTGAGCCTGCGCGTCCGGAGCCTGTGCTCCGCAACGGGAGAGGCCACAACAGT
>NC_041218.1:7829506-7837730 GCF_002837175.3 Physeter macrocephalus | reverse complement strand
CTGCGCGCCCGGAGCCTGTGCTCCGCGACGGGAGAGGCCGCGACAGTGAGAGGCCCGCGTACCACAAAAAAAAAAAAAAAAAAAAAAATTTTGGAAACTATTGGCCCTAATTACCTCCAGAGGTAGTGTGATGGAGTGGGGGAGGGTAGGATGGTAGAACTGTTCTGCCATTTTCCTCTATAAAAGGGGCCTTTTTTTTTTTTCCAATGAGCACGTGTGACTTTTGAAAGCAAAACGAAAACGAGTAGGTATGTTCTACCTCTCCGAGGGTCTTCATTTTCTTATTTCCTAATGAAGAAAGAGTTTGGACACTTCACCTTTGCCCTGTTAGAGCAAACTGCAGTGAAATGGAACAATGTTCCATTTCTTTATTAGCTGAATTCAGTCTTTGATGAATTTTTAATTTGTGCTCTCTGAGCACATTTATTTGCTAAGCTATTCATTCATTAAGATGTTAGAGGCTCCAGTTCCACTTAAATGTGACAGATTGATCACACCTATTTGCTTTTGCTTCACCCTTAAATCCTTGGAAAAGGATTTTTTTAAAAAAGACACAAGTCAACCTGAGCAAAGAGGACAGGAGAGGCCAGTAACATATAGAGGACAGCAAGCAAATGAAGGCACTTAGTAGACAAAGGAAGGCTAGATCCTTAGCCGGCTGAAGGAAAAATTCTTCAAGCAACAGACTTGTGCTCTGACCCCTGGAAAGGCTCAGAAATGGGAGCCCGGGTATCTCTGAAAGATGGAGTTGACAACAGAGGATTGGCTTCAAGTTTATCAATGGAGCCAATCTTCCCCCCACCCCCCCCGCAGTGGGGTATCTGCCCTAAAGCCAGATCAGGCAGAAGACTAGAGGTTCTGTCGCTGGAGGGCAAGGCTCCAGATAGTGCAGGAATCGAGTGAAAGTTTTCACTCAGGCTTCCAAAATCCTGGCTGGAAATTCCTTGAGAGAAAAACTGAAGGACTCTTCGGGGGTAAAGGGTCATCCCTGAGAGAGAAGGCCGGTAGGTACAAATGGACCAGACCTGCCACCCGGCTGTGAAGCCCACCCAGTAATAAGCTTCTGGTCAAAACACAGAGGCTCACTCTCACCTCTCCCATCATCACCCGTCATGTGATTCAGGTCTCTAATATGACAAAGACCAAACAGAGGATTCAGTGTAAACAAAGATCATACTGGAAGAACAAACTTTTTTGAAAAACCAAAAAACTACCATTCATATTCTCTGTTGCAGGTCCATTTGCTGCATAACAAATTGCTCCCAAAATTTAGTGGCTTAAAATAGCAGCAGACTGGCAATTCCCTGGAAGTCCAGAGGTTAGTACTCAGCGCTTCCACTGCTGCAGGGAGCACAGGTTGGATCCCTGGTCGGGGAACTAAGATCCCGCATGCTTCAAGGTGCAGCCAAAAAAAAAATAGCAGCAGACATTTCATGATCTCAGATGGTTTCTGCAGATTAGGAATTTGGAAGGGCTCTATGGGCAGTTCTGGCTTGGAGGCTCTAAGGGGATTGCAGTCAGATGGCAGCTGGACCTGGAGGAGTCGGGAGCCGGCCAGGCTTCTCTCCCTCCTCAGGTCAACTCACGGCTCCTCCATGTGGCCACCCAGCTGCGCTAGTGTGGCTTCTTCCACCAAGGTGGACTTGGGGTGGGCAGCTGCATTCTGGCTAAGCATGGCTCCAGTGTGACTGGTCCAGTTCCCCAGGCCACAGTCGTATTGCCTTTTGTAACCTAGCCTCCAAGGCAATGCACCATAATTTCTGCCACATCCAGTTGGTTCAAGCAGGTCCCAAGGCTGCCCTGGTTCCAGGGGTGGAGAATGAGAGCTATTGTGGCAGCCATCTTTGGAAAACAGATCAGAGAGAGAAGAGAAGGTATTGCATCCATGCAGAAGGGAGGGAAGTAGGCCCTCTCCCCATGCAATTCAGAGATTAGAAATAAACAATTTGAAAATTAAAATCTGATAGCAGAAATTTAAAAATAAAAGATTTCAAAGGTAAAAATCTAGTAAATCATGCAGAAAAAAAAAGGAGAAAAAAGAGAGAGAAACAGAAAAGATAAGAAAGAGGATGAATCCAGTAAGTTCAAATATAGGTAATAAAAGATCTAGAAAAAGAGAACATAGAAAAAGGGATGGAGAGAGTTGTCAGATAAATGGATCAAAGACAATTTCCCTGAACTGAAGGGCATGAGTTTAAAGGTTGAAAGCGCTCAACATAAAACAAAGAAGGGGGAAAAAACATATGAATTAATAACATTATAAAATGTCAGATTATTAGATATAAATAGAAAACTCTAAAAGTTTCCAGGATGATGGTAAAAGAAGATTCGAGGACAGCAGCTATGCACAAGGCCAAGAGAGCAACTAGCTCAACTTGAAAAAGGAAGATAGATAGTCCAGGGCGACATTTCCAAGGAAAATACACAACAGTTTTCTCTGTTTACAGAAATGAGAGTTACACTTCCAGTTGAGAAATGGAGGCTTAATCAGCGATAGGTACGCAGAAAACAGGCAAAAGAAGAAATAAAAGATTACACTAGGATATAGATGCAAGTGCTATAAAACATATATGATCAAGAATAACAATATAAGCTTGTTACTTAGAAATAGGGAGTTAATGTCGGGGGAAAAAAAAAGATTCCTTCTAAGGAAAGGGATTCGGGGTAGGGGCTGTAGAATGAAGGGCGTCTGTTATGTGTTTTAAGCCTTGTAGAAGTAAACTGAGTTCTTAGACTATGTATTTCATAACATCCTTCAAAATGATAAACTTAAGTACCACATTAAAATGATTGCTGAAAAGTGAAGATAAAAAAATAGTAGAATAAAAACACTTCTATTCCTCTCCCTCAAAGCCACCGATATCAAAAAAAATGAAATAAAAGACAAAAAGAAAAATCTGTCTTCAGTGAAACATGGACATAGCCATTACTGCAGAGCACAAATTAGGAAGCATGAATGCCAAATACTGTGAAATTTGGATCAGAACCAGAGAGGAGGCAGTGAAATCATGTTTTCCTAACTTTGTTTTACCCAAAGTTTAGCAATTCCTTTAGTTCCATTTCAGTTTCTGTTCACTATTACTTTTTTGTGAAATATGACTTTATTTTTTTCCTGTCAAAGTAGCATAGGAGATTGTAAGTTATTTGCATCTTTTGGTGCTAAGGTTTTTATAATGAGCACATGTCTGTTTTTTAAAAACAATCTAATTGCTCTTTTTGAAAAATGAACTCTTTTTTTTTTCTTTTAATGAAAACACTTTTCGAGTAAGAGCTATTTTTTAAAATCGGAATTGCACAGTGATGGAATAACTCCAAAGCTGTGATATCCATTAAATAATCCAGGTCAGAATTTAATATATCCTGAAATTGAGACCCTCATAACATTGTTCCAGGCATCTGAAGATCACTTTTATTTCTCCATTTTCTTGGTGAAACTCCTTTCTGAGAAATCACTAATATTTCCAGAATACTCAAATCGCAGCAAAGACCGTGGGGAGAGAAATGGGGCTGCTCGGGCATTCAGAGCACACAGTCTTACAGGTGCATCGTACTGAGCTGCCAAGGGTAGCAGGAGTTTAGAAATGCCTACCAAAAAAATATCTGCATCAACATTTGACCTGTCAAAGCCAATCCGTTTTGTCTTGAGCATTGTACCAGGTCACTATCAGCTTTGCAAGCACTAACTGAAAGCAAAAGCCTAAACAGCACTTCAAAAGAGCTCCTAGGAGAACCTTCCATTTGCACATACAGAAAAGATTAATTTTCCCCAGAGCTGACCAATTTCAGAATCAACTAACTGACTACTCATCCCAAGGAGCAATCATAGATGAAATTTTCTAAAATTGTGTTTGAATGTCAAGACCCAGCAAGAGAAACTATATTTTGAAAGTACAGTTCAAATGCCTCATGTCTTAATCCCAAATGAAATAAATCAACTATTAATTAGACTTTTTTCTAATTCATGCTGTGGCTCGGCATGGAAGAGTTCACAGCAGCAGGACTGGGATGAACTGGGGGCAGGCAGGTGGAGGGGGCGGTGTCTGGGTCTAGAAACTCACCCCCTCCCTGGAATGGGGTGAGGAGTGGGACAGGAGTTCGCAGAGATGCTGCAGCAGGCGATAGAGGGAGGGGCTTAGGAATGGTGACTGGCTCCTTGCAGGTGAGTCTAGCAATGATGATGTGAGCATTTCACATGTACTACTTCACTCACTTGCACAAGAATCCAGTGAGGGAGGTAGTTTTACGAGAGCCATTTGAGGAACCTGAAAACCTGATGCACGGAGAAATTAAGTAGCTTGCCCCAGAGCAAGGATTTGGACGTCAGCAGTCCAGCCCTAACTCCTGTCCCCGTAACCACTGAGCCTTGATTCTCCTCAGGAGGTACTGAGCTTCTCCTTAGGGCAGAGGACAGAGGAGAGCCTCTGGAGCTGTGAAAGCAAGCAGTACTGAGAGAGACACATCGAGGTCCTTCCAGGAAAGCCTGCCGGCTTGCACGGGGATCCAGGCATGGGGGAGGGACGCAGGGGACAGCGCTCGTGAGCTGGGGCTCTCTTCTCTAGACGGAGTGGCCCTAACTCCTAGACTGCACATTCCTAAGGAAAAAAATGTTAAGCTGACTTATATGCCTTCTCTTATGTATTCATTTATAAACTTTGTCCATGCGCTGCTGGCTTAACGTACATCATCAAATATGACTTCATTCATAGGGAAAATTATTCTTTTACACTGAAAACTGACCATAAGTTCACTTCAAATAACATTCACTTGCATTAGCACTAAAAATGTGTGTCCCTGACCAAAAATATATTTTTTAATAACTTGGGGCTAGTTTTTATTTTGACATCATAATTTCTTGATCTAGACCCCAGTTTTCCTAGATTTATTCCCTAATTGTTTAAGATTATTTATCCACGAATGGACGATTACTTGAAAAAAACGTAATGCAAGACCTTTGATGTATTGCATAGTTCTGAAACTATATATTAAAATAAAAACAAAATAAAAAGCCTTTAAAAAGCCTGCAGCAATACCAAAAGAAAAAAAAAATGGTCACCCAACAGGAAAAATTCTAAAACAATTCTTTTAAAATCCCAGAAACAAAGCCAAAATGTCAGTCCATTCTTTTTAACATTTTTCACAGCAAAACAATAGCCGGTGTACAAAATAAAGCTTTGGAGTTCAAACAGTTTAAGCTACCGCCACTGACAGAACATGTCTCATTCAGGGCAAAGATTTCTTTTTCTGATCATAGCATACGAAAAGAAAAATTAAATTAAATTAAAAGCAAGCATTTCAGCAGTCCTGACAGGCAGGAGCCCTCTGACAGCTGCCCGTATTCCATCAGCTGAGGATCTTAAAGCAGCCGCCTCCTGAAACTAAGGCTGATGGAAAGAAGCGGAGCTTAGCAAAGCCGCTTAAACATCCCACCTGCAAAGTTAATTTAAAACTGGGATCCCTATCAGTCATGTCCCAAAGTTTCCCCTCCATCCTGCACAGCAGAGATTAGTTCTTCAAGTTCCATTTGTGTGGTCATCACTAGAGTTTTCCCTGAAGCTCTGGAGAAGCTAAACGGCTATTTCCAGCTAGAGCCACTGGACTCTGACCGCCATGTCCTTTTCCTGCACAAATCTCGACCTGACAGAAGCTGTCAAATGAGACTCCTGACGCCCGCATTAAGGGATCACCATCAAGTCGGCTGATAGGATTGATAATGGTTGGGTTGGAAAGGGTTTGACCCAAACCTGTGGTAACCGGGGCTGTTGTCTGCTACTCAGAGCCAGCACCCCTGGGGTGGCAGCTTACTGCCTTGGTTCCGTGTCTTTGGAAGCCTCAGGTCAGGGATAGGAAGCTGACTGCCTTTTGTATTCAAGGTGATCTTAGGTTTGGCAATGGGAGATTATCCAAGAAGGAGGAAAATCCATGAACGTTTCACAAAGGTTTTCAAATCATCAGACATCTAGTGCCGATTTTTAGTTCCCTTATATGCTTTAAAGCCACGCCTCCAGTGCTTCACTGAGCTTCTTAACGGCTGAGGTAAGACAGTGTCTGCTGCAGCCCCTTTAAAACATCCCCAGATAAAATACTGCCTCCCTGCTCTTCAGATGTGATTGTTGTGACTGGAAATGTCCTCCCCAAGTGGTAGCAGACCATAATAGTTTTCTGAGGACCTTTGGTTCTTACTTCTGGCCGCTCCCTGGGCCCACATCTGTAGTAACGTGCAGTGGTCATCTTTTCAGATACGTCCTTGTTAGGCACCTGAACCCTCATGAGAACATTCCAACCCTCCCCTTGTCTTAGCACGTGATTAAAGCTCCAGAGCGTATTTGCATTCCGGGTGCCAGTTACAAAGTGTGACTTGAATTCTCTGCTGCTCAGAGCTTAGCAGAAGCTCATTTCAGAGAAAGCACTTCTAGGAGGACAGCCTGACGGCCGTGTGATCCACACAATGCCCTGGAGGAGTGTTTGTCCCCCCCAGGCAGGCATAACTGCTTGAAAATGTTGGTGCCCGGCCCCATCTCTTGGTCTGAGATAGGTGCTCAGGGCACACAGGAGGCTGCTCGGGATGGAGGAGAACTAGCAGTAATGGAAAGAGTAGAAGGAAGGGAAGTGAAGGAACTGATGCAGTTGGAAATGGGGAGAGGAGCCCAGATTCTGTACAGTGTGGTTGGTCCTGGGAGGGGAGTAGCTTGTGCTCAGAAGGAGATGGGCATCCCTTCCAGGGTTTTGAGCAAACGAGTGATGTCATGTGACATATGTTAGGAAATGATCACTCTGGCTAAATTCTCTCTTCTTTCCATTGCATCACTTAAACTCAGAAAAACTCAAAAGAAGAACCAGTTTTACAAGCAACGGTTCAAGTGTTTAAAGGGAAGAAATGACTAGGATCCTAAATGCCAGAATCTTCCATGTAGCAGCTCCCCAGATTCCTGAAAGAGACATGTAGAGGGCATATTTCCAGCAAGTTCATGTTGTTTTTCACTCTAAGAGTGTTGAACTGGAAATGTGAGCTTTCAAGTTGCTCTTTGCTCAGGCATGTCCAAAGGTTATTCCCAGAAATTTTAACTTAATGGTTTGAGATAGAATGTAGGCATCTGTGTGCTTTAAAAGCTTCCAGAATGATTCTAATGCACATACAGAAACCACCTCTCCAGAGGCTGGAGAGAACAACTGACCCTGGCAAATGCTTTGATTTTTCCCTTCTCGTCCCCAAGAGCTGTCCAGTGTGGTCACGACTAGCTACGTGTGGCTACTGAGCATTTTACACGTTTGTTTGTTTTTTTTGCGGTACGCGGGCCTCTCACTGCGGTGGCCTCTCCCGTTGCGGAGCGCAGGCTCCGGCGGTGGCCTCTCCCGTCGCGGAGCGCAGGCTCCGGACGCGCAGGCCCAGCGGCCACGGCTCACGGGCCCGGCCGCTCCGCGGCACGTGGGATCCTCCCAGACCGGGGCACGAACCCGCGTCCCCCGCACCGGCAGGCGGACTCTCAACCGCTGCGCCACCAGGGAAGCCCTCAGCATGCATTTAAAATCGCCATCCATGGTCACCATTATTTCTAAACCCAAAGACACCATTAGAACCAGAATATATTTGCAGACACTTCTTTACAGTTGGGTCTACTGAAAAATGTGAAATTAGAAACAAGTAATTATTTTAAACCTTCCCCAGCCTATGGAACAAAAAAATGGCAATAGGCAGGGAAGAATCCTAGTTAAAAAAAAAAAAAAATTGACGCATGTGGTTGTTGAGCGACCTTTCTGGAGGAGAATGTTACCAGCAGAAAAGGCAAACGTGTTAATTGGGAACAAGACAATCTCACTTCCCGAGCCAGGGTCCTCTGCATTAGACAGGAGATCAAAGCCTTAAAATACCAGAAACCTGTGCCTTCAGACCGTGTTTCTTGGAACGATCGGCCTGGGTGCTGAAAATAGCACAGAGCCTTGTGGAGACTCCTTAACTCTGAGCATTCAGAGCACTTCACATGCAGTGCAGTCCTTCCCGGCCTTGGTCTCTCTCCTGCTTCCAGGAGCTGCTTTTGCAGTTCCCTTTGTGTCAAAGGACAGGGCAGTGAGCAAACCACCGGGCAAATTTGAGTGGGGCATGTCACTAAGCACCCACAAGTGCTTCCCGGAAACCATTCCCAGTGTTCTGGAAAGTGTGTGTGTGTGTGTGTGTGTGTGTATACACTCATACATAATTTCTGGGAAAAATATATACACACATAGTTAC
>NC_041218.1:7811734-7829191 GCF_002837175.3 Physeter macrocephalus | reverse complement strand
ATACATACTTTCTGAAAACACACACACACACACACACACACACACTCATTTCCTGGAAACCATTTTAAGGTTGATTTTCTATAAATGTAGAGAGAACTATAGATCCATATAGAAAACGTTTTGCAAGTATTTTTAATTTATTTCATATAAGAATAAACTTATTTCATACAGCCATGAATAAATTTATTCTTTTTCCACAGATGTGGTGCAAAAAGAGGGGCATGCTTGAAGAATAGAGGGAAAACATATTAAAGTAAAATGTTAGTTGTCAGTTTTGTAATTGAAGCCATCTCCTCACTTGAAAGTATTGTTCTCATTGAAGTAGAAGGAAAAGAGGAGCTGGCAAATGCCCCAAAATGTTAATTTCCCCACACAAGTTACAAGCATATACAAGATTTCAGGAGGGCTCTTGCTGTGATGGAGGCATCCATTATTCAAGGCCATGTATAACAATTCAATGAGAGAGTGGCCCACATTCATTCTTTTTCTTCTGTTTCCTTTCTCCTCTTCTTTTTTCTACTTCTTTCTCTTTTTTTTTTCTTTCCTTCTTCCACCAAAAGGCAGACAAAATATACAGCTATTTAATGGCAACGTCATTTTCTGGAACTCTGGATAATTCATAATCCTGAACTTATCTTTTAAAAAAAATGTACTGATTGCCAATTATTTCTTGGCTTCTTTGAGGTGAGTCTTTGTTTTTTATCCCATATTTTATCTTCTACCCTCAAAAATTAAAGGTGGTGATAGAAATACATTGCCAACATGTCTAAGATTTTCTTTGCAGGGAGATGGTGGGGGTTATACTCTGAAAAAAATCTGAATGTGGCCAAACTGGTCCATGAAACCATTAATCCATTCATTAATTAGACAAGTGTGTATTAAATACCTAATATGTGCCAGGTGTTGTGTTGGACTCTGGAGATACAAAATCAACTAAAATGTGGTGTTTGCCCTCAAGGAACCTTTGGTCATCAGTACACATATTTGTCAATTACCAGTTGTAGTTTAGTGTGAGAAAGCCTTTGAAATTACTGCATTTTGAATCTGTTTCACAGGAGAATGAATGTTTAAGTCTAGTTGTCACAGAAACAAGTGGTAAGCCATGCAAAACAAAGCCAGGGAGGTCATTTGCAAATCAGAAAGGCAGACTCAGCATAAGGACGGCTCCTGGCCTGGGGAGGAGGCCAGTGGCCTTTGGCCTGTCCACTTCTGGATTCTGTGTGGCATCACTAACAGTTTTCAATAAACATCTTTTTTTTTTCAAAAGGCATAGTGTGGCCTACCTACTCAACATCCACCAATACTGTGAGGTCTCAGATAACTCTACTGGGATATAACCTAGCTCTTGAGTTGCATGAAGTAGGTTGCCACTAGCTTCTAATACTTCATACATTCACACCTCATTCAAGACAGCAACCCTAGATGAGTTTCTTTAAATCACTCTGTTTATGTAACCATCAACATTGTCCACAGGAGGCCACTTCCCATCTGATGAGTGAGACTCCAGCTGTGATAGTTGACCCACATTAAAGCTGCCTGTACAGTGTGGCATGTTCTCTAAAGATGGCAGGTAGTTGGAGGATGGTTTCTGTTGGTTGCAGGACAGTTCAGGGCTGGGTAGAACATTTCAGCAAATCTCAAGGCTTATTAGCATACCAAATAAAGTAGCCACATAGACAAGATGGCTGGGAAAAGGATGGAATAATAAGCAAAGTCATTCCTTTTACCTTCCTTGGTCAAGAAAAATAACTTGTTTCAAAAGATATACCCTGCTTTAATTATTTAAAAAATCATAAATGGGAATGGCTTTGGATTTCAAGAAATATATATGTGAATGTCTCAAATCTTACAGTCAACCACGACCTTCAGGTGTGACTTTTTAAAATCAAAATAGAAATCATGTTAATATTAACAAAAGATTATCGTAAGTATTAGGACATTTGTGCATTTTCTGGTCCTTCTTTTCTATTAAGGTCTTAGCTGGTAAAGAAAACAGAATTTTATCAACTTAAAAAAGAGTCAATTGTATTTTTATGTTTGGGGGTAGTAAACAATCAGTGGTTACCTGATTGTTTCCTTTGAAAATTCCCAAACAAGGGACTTCCCTGGCGGTCCAGTGGTTAAGACTCCGTCTTCCAGTGCAGGGGGTGCAGGTTCGATCCCTGGTTGGGGAGCTAAGATCCCACATGCCTCACTGCCAAAAAACCAAAACATAAAACAGAAGTAACATTGTAACAAATTCAATAAAGACTTAAGTAAATAAATAAATAAAATTCCTAAACAAGAAGCTGGTAAACAAATCACTTTGTGGACGATGTTGGGCAAATTACTGCCCAATATCTGTTACCTTATCTGTAAAATTAGGATGATAGCATCTATCTCAAAAATGCTGTTCAATTAAATTAAATTAAATTAAATAATACATAAAAATTGCCCTTTGTGTGTGACACATAGCAGGAGTATGTGTCATACTCCTTCTTTTCCATAAGGAAATAGAAGCTCATTTCCTTATGGCATGTAAATGTGTATCTGGCTCCAATTCAAAAGTGTAGTCACTGAATCAACAAACTTTCAATGAGTGCCTCCTTTCACTAGATTTTGCGGCTACAGCAGTGAATTAAAAACAGTGCTCGTCTTCAAGGACCCTATGGTCAAGAATTCTATTTGGCTGTTCAGATCAGCTGAGCGAGCAAGAAGATATGGGATGTATAGTGTTAAGTAGAGAGCAAAGAAGAAGCAACTTGCTACTTATCAACAGAATGAATAGAATCAATAGAATGTTCCTTGTATCTGGCACAGGCACAAATTATGCAAGTAAATAAATTTACAAAGAAACAAATAATTCCTAAAAGCCGTAGCTTCATAGCAGACGATGACGTTAGCAGAGCAGAGGTAAAGTGAGGCAGAGACATTTGGTTGAGGACAAGTTTGCCTGTTAAGGCTGTTCAACCAATTAACCAATCTGTCAAAATATGTTCCCACTTACTGAGTCAATAAAAGGGAGAAAAAAACAGTAGAAATTAAGAACATCTGTTAAGCTGTAAATCATTTAATTCTTTTGGATACATTATTCTGAATGCCTCTCGGAACACTTCCATTAATAAACTTCTCTTTTAATTAATGATTATGTCTAAGTTGATGGAAGAGTATTTCTCTCAAGAAGCCCACTTTACAAAGGGAATGAGACTGAAAAAATTGTCAGCTAAGGAAGGTCAGTGCACATCAACTAGTTAAAGAATACACTGTTGCTATAAAAAAAAATTCAAATTCTATTCAACTCAATTCAAAAAATATTTATTGTGTATTTGCTGGATGCCAGGGGCTGGCTGAGGTTACCAGGCAAAGTTCTTACCCTAAAACGCTCACACTCTAGTGAGGATCCAGATGTGTAACTAAGGCATTCAGCTCCCAGCTTCCTCTCCCCTTCCGTGCCTTCCCTTTCTCTCCCCTCTCCTCCTTCCCAGGATGAAAGAGGTGAGGTGGGCCCCCTACGTTGCCTGGTTATTTGCAAAAATCTTTCTACATGGAAATATATATATATATATATATATATATGCATACATGTATATATAGCCTCAAGATGGTTTTCTAAAACTATACTATTTGTGTGTATATAAGTATCTGTGTCTGTATATGCATAGCATACATGTATATATAGCCTCAAGATGGTTTTCTAAAACTATTTGTGTGTATATAAGTATCTGTGTCTGTATATACATTTTTCCCAGAAATGGGACAATATTGTGTTACTGTTGGTTTCTTGACTTAGCTTGCTCTCATATGGTTTCAGGAATTAGTCTGTGTGTGTGTGTGTGTGTGTGTGTGTGCGCGTGTGTGTCTGCATATACATATGTATTATGTGTATGTGTGTGTTCATCACACAGAAATGTGGTGAAATGTTAAAAGTTAGGGAGTCTGGATATGTAGGATACGGAGGTTCTTTGCACTAATTTTGCAACTTTTTTGTACATTTGAAATTATTTCAAAGTATAGGGTTCCTCTAAAAGTTTTGAAAACAAGTGATTCAAGACCCTTTGCAGCCTCCCTTCTGCCTTCTTTCCTACCGGCACCTTCTGCCAGCTGTCACCCCACACTTGACACTGAATTAGACCCAACACCTAGAGCAATAGAGCTCGAGGGGTCCATCAATTAAATGGATTACACTGGAGTCATCCCAGGAAATGTTGAAATATACCTGAAATATACCAACAGGCAGGCCTTTTCCGAGACCAATTAAGTCAGAATCTCTGAGAGTTTGCCTCAGACATATTTTCCTACAGAAGAGCGAGGCTGCGACGCTCTGACAGAAGTTCCTAAACCCCATGCCACTCCGCTCCTCTGTGCTTTGTTCATGCTTTCGTCCTCCCCAGGAGCACCCTTGCCACCTTGCGAGTCTCGCAGATACGTGGTTGTTTGTTGGTACCCACCTCAGAGTCCCCTTCCTAGCGTATCATCCGGACCTTCCCTCACCCCCCCCACCCCCGCCCGAGAGAGCCCGCCCACACACACTCTGTGATTCTAAATCTCCAGCTCTGCTCTCCTGATGGTCTCCCAACCAACTGCGGACTCCTTCTTGGAAAAGTCTCGATATGTTTGCTCTTGTTATCAGCACGGGCCTAGCCTAGAGTAAGAGTCCAGGAAATGTTTACCAGTTCAATGCAAACAAGGTTACATGCGTTGGACTGAAGTTATAACATAGAACTGGGAGGGCACTTAGAAGAGCTCTGTACACTGCATGGGGCTCTTAGCAAGGAGCTGGTGCTTTTACCCTGACAGGAATAGTGAGTAAGGAATGGAATGGAAGGGGTGAGAAGGAAGTGGAGGTGTGAAAGCCAGTCACCAGTCAGGCAAGACCACAGGCAGAGCACAGGAGATGCAGCTAGGAAGCAGCAGGTCCAGATAGTGAGGGTAAGGAAGGTCATTCTGGGGCGTGAGTCACCATCCAACACAGAGCCTAAGACACTGAACACCTCAATGGATCATTTTGAGTGAGTAAGGAGTGAATTAATTTTTATTATTTTTTCCTCAAATTTGGGGGGTTGGGGGTCATGAAATTTTATTTAAACTATTAACCCTCTCCCCAGAAAAGTGCATACACACTTACTTACTTTCACCTGAAGTTTCAGAAGATTTACAGATTTTCTGAAATGTCTCTAGTGACTCCCCCTCCAAATGATATCCCAAATGTTAAGAAAACGGATGAAATTTAAGTTTAGGAGTGAAATGCTCTCCGCTCCCTCCAATCCTTTCACCAAACTGCAGCCAGAATGACCTTTTAAAATGGCAAATCAGATTATATCACCTCTGCTCAAACCCCTTCAGGGCTGCCCATTACTTTCTACACAAAAACATCCTCAACGTGCCACTGCCTCTCTCACCAGCCTCTTCCTGCCACTTGCCCCCGAATTTTAGCCATACTGACTTTGATTGCATTGGTCCTTAATATTCCCTCCTTCCTCAGGGCCTTTGCACATGCTCTTTTCTCTTCCTAGAATGCTTTCCCTACCCCCAAATCCCAGTTAAATCTCATTCTCCCTCAGTAATTGACTTAAATATCATTTACTCCCTGTTAAATATCTAATAGCTTCATGGCTTAAATAAAGCACTTAATAAATATTTGAAAGAAAATATGGGAAAGCCTGGGAGCTAGCCAGATCGATATGGGTTCAGTCTTTAAGATGAGAATGATTTAAAGTCCACAGCAATTCAGTGACTTGCCTGACCAGGGTCATAGGGCTACTTGGTGGCAACATCAGGGCTGAAACCCACACGTCTTGATTCCTGCCCTCCGCTTGTCCCACATTAATCCCTTAGAGGTGTCTCAGCTGAAGTCTGCTGCAGTGGCCTCCTCATCTCCCTTGCTCTCCCCAAAACATTCTAACCTGTTAACTGCCATATATGCCAGTAATGCTTATTAACAGTTTCAGGAGCATGACCCTGGAAATTCTGGACGCAGACTGTCTTCCTGTTTAAGACTCTAGTAAATTTGTTCAGTGCTGTTGGCTCTTAAACTCCAAGTGAGAAGGCCCCCTGGCTCGTACATCGTCAACTCATAGAACATATAGTTTATCGATGTGTTTCCAGTAATAAACTTTACACCTGTGTCTCATGGGTAGCACATACCATTCAGGCTAAATGTATGAGATTTTTCTTTGGTATTTTTCTCCTTTGTATGGATTCAGACACTTGAAATTTATTAACGCCCAAACTGACCTGGCAGTGCCCTGACCTTTAGAAAGAATGGTGGGAAATGGCTACAATAGACATGTATTCACCTGTGGAAACAGAATAAGCAGAGGGGAACATTAACCCATCTGCGTCCAATGTCGTTGGCCCAAAATGATTATAGTAAATTAAAGAAAACATCAAACAAACAGAATTTTAAAAGTCAGGAGGGAAATTCAGAGTGGTACACTTGGAGAGAAAAAGCAGATTTTGCCGATACGAGGCCAGGCGAGAAACTGGTTGTATTTCAGGATGGCGGGGCCTTGGGAGTGGAATAGGAAATAAGTTTAAACATAACTGAGCCTTGCAGATTGCCCTGGAAGGAACCGGGCCTGATTCAAAATCGGGAAACATGCAGAAGGGTGACGTCCAAGGTCTCTAGGAGCAGAGCTCCGTAAAATTCACTTAACTTTTTTTACTCGATGACAATTAAAAAACAGTTAATGAAAGTGATCATTCTGAGCAGTGGAATTCAGCCATGAAAGAGTTTAATGATCCGAGGCTGGGGCTGCAGTGTCTGTTCTGCAGAAATTTCTCCTAAATTTTATAGAGGCTGAACAGAGCTTTCAGGATCCAGGGTAACTGGGACAAAGTAGAAGAGAGCTTTCGAAGGCAGGAAGGAGGAAGCAATATTAAAGTTTGGTTACAGCAGGAGCTAAAAAGAAGGAAGCCTGCTGTTATGGGCTGAATGTTTGCGTTCCCCCCCAACCAAATTCGTATGTTGAAGCCCTAAGCCCCAGTGCTGTGGTTTTGGAGGTGGAGCCTTTGGTGGTACAGTCAGCATTCATGCCTATAGGTTCCACAGTCATAGATTCAACCAAACATGGATCAAAAATATTAGAACAAAAAAAACAACTCCAGAAATTTCCAAAAAGCAAAACTTGAATTTGCCATGCACCAGCAACGATTTACATTGTGTTTATATTATACTAGGCATTATAAGTAATCTAGAGATGATTTAAAGTTTTCAGGAATATGTATGTAGGTTATATGCAAATACAATGCCATTTTATACAAGGGACTTGAGCATCCAAGGATTTTGGTATCCGAGGGGGGTCCTGGAAGCAATCCCCCATGGATACCGAGGGATGACTATAACTAGGCTTAGAAGAGGTCATGAGGGTGGGGCCCTTATAATGGGATTAGTGCCCTCAGAAGTAGAGACCAGAGAGCGAGCTCTCTCTCTCTCTGCCATGTGCACACATGGCAAGAAAATGTGTCTGCAAGCCAGGAAGAGACCTCTCACCAGGAGCTGAACCAGCCAGCGCCTCGATCTTGGATTTACAGCCTCCAGAGCTGTGAGGATAGATTTCTGTTGTTTACAACACCCAGTTATGGTAATATGTTATAACAGCCTGAGCAGCCTAACACACCTACCAAGATGGGGGCTCAATAAAGGTGGTTTGCTTGAATGACTGGGTCAGTGCCAGTGGGTGAAGGCAGTTCACACAGGCTGATAGACCAACTGTGAACATCTCTTCCCAACTCCATCATCTCTTAGAGATGCCACATTGGCAGTTTGAAATCAGCCAAGGTGGGAGTGTGTACACCATGGGAATAGGTGGACACCACAAATCAGGGTTTCCCCCCAGGAGAGCCAGCTGTGTAACGTTTACCAGCACACTCCTGGATAAGTTAGATGAAAGCCTTGTGGGAACATGGTTCCCTGGGGTTCTCACATTCACAATACACCTTAACATTTGTTGTTGCTGTTGTTCCTGCTTTAATTACTAATACACAGTGGCTCTCTTCAGTTATCTTTTATTACCCATCCAGAGTGATTCAGCATTTGTAGACTCTCCTGGCAAACCAACCATCATTTAAAGAATTGTTTCTATGGGAAAATAGTTCCAAGTTGCAAGTTACTGACTTTAAAATAAACTTGGCAAAGAACCCATCTGTGAGTTGGGGACTTTCAATTCTGGGTCCTCAGGAGGACGTTAGAGAACGGAAAGAATCATGCCTACTTAAAAAATATAGGCTGCAGAACGTATCCTAAGTGAAAAGACAAAAGGAGTAGAATTATAGAACTTGGAGGAGAAAAAGATGAGGAGCAATTTAATTACAGGGGTGGGTGCTGTTTGTTCTTCCACTGTGAGCATCAGGGATTTGCTTAGACAAAGGGGAGGATACCTTTGTGGCATTTTTCTGGGATGTATGGTTTGTGGATTTTTTTTTTTTTTTTTTTTTTTTTTTTTTTTTGTGGTATGCGGGCCTCCCTCTGTTGTGGCCTCTCCCGTTGCGGAGCACGGGCTCCGGACGCGCAGGCTCAGCGGCCATGGCTCACGGGCCCAGCCGCTCCACGGCACGTGGGATCCTCCCGGACCGGGGCGCGAACCCGCGTTCCCCTGCATCGGCAGGCGGACGCGCAACCACTGCGCCACCAGGGAAGCCCATGGTTTGTGGATTTTATTTCAAACATTTCCAGACTTACTTTCCACAATCAGGGGTAATTTACATATGATCCGTTTTGAAGACCAAGAAATGGTTAAGACAAGATTACTTGTCTGCTTCAAGACCCCTGTGACCTTTATGATCCTAAGTCTGGCATAATGTATTTCAAAATTTTGAGACACATAACTCAACAAATCTCCTTCATAATATACATCTTAGAATACCTAGACCCCCAATTTATCATTTTTTATCCAAAAAATATTAATAGCAAAAATTAAGCTATCTCATATTAGTATAAAACCTTAAATCAAGCACTCTAAATCAACTTTTTGATCATTTAATGGGGGAAAAGATGTTATATGGGGCTTGTGAAGTAAGCATTATTTTAATTATTCATTCAGAAGGGATGGGAATATTACTTTCCTAAATGAAATCACAGTACTCTGATTTGGCATTTCCTTCAAAAGATCTGAAACAATGAAATAACAGCTGTAATTCCGCCACTTGGAACCTTAAATGGCTCACAGCACTCCCAGGCCCCGCCCGCTTTGACGGTTGGGTTACGATATGGTTTCAGAGCAACACTTTTAAGCATGGTATATCCCTTCCTCCAATACTGGCATGAACCCTTAAAGCTGACTCTGAAATACACCAAAAGTATTCTCTATGGCATATTTTTCATTTGTTTATCCAAAATCCCTAGCTTTCCAAATTTCCCTTTATGATCTGCCTTGGAATGATCGTCGCCAGTTTATCTGAGAAAAGCGTTAAGTTCTCACCCAGACAGGACCGCTCAGCAGCCCCACCGAGCGCACTATCCTGCCTCAGTTCCAGCTCCCAGGACCTCAGACTCTTGTGTCCCTAAGCATCGCCTCTTACACGTGCTGATTCTCAAGACCCTCTGAGCTAAAATCTGGGGCTGGGCCTGAGCCACCAGCATTTTAACAGACTCCCAGGCCTGTTGAGAAGTGCTGTCAGGGACTCAGTGCTGCCCTCTCTCTGGGAGCAGAGTACCTGGGGAGAGCCTGGCCCGAGGGAGCTTAGGGTCTCACCGGCGATGTGCTGCCTCTGTGGCTCAGGTGCCTGTGGTCTCCTTGGCTTGACCTGCTTCCTCAGCCTCTGCTGCTCAGAACCCCCACCCCTCCCCGGCCCAGGTGCTGCGCTCCTCCGTCTTGAGTTTCAAAGGCCCAATACGTTTTTTCTCTGCCTGTGCATCAGCCCTGTCTGCTCGCCCCTGGCTTCTTCAAACCCTCCAGCCTTGCTCTCTAGCCTTCCTCCCTCCCTCTCTCCAGGCCCCAGGTCTACCTCTCCTCTCCTGCTTGGCCCAAACCTGTTCCCAGATGCTGACCCCTGCATCCTCTGGTAGAACCTCTCTGCTGGCAAAACACCCCCCTCGGTGTCTTTGCTCTGGGCGGCCTGCCTGCCTGCTCTCCCCGAATGCTCCCCGCCCCACCAGCTGCTAGACGCTGTCACGTCAGCCAGTCCTAGTAATGTCCGTCTGTCCCACTAGGATCTGAACTACTGAGGGTAAGGATCACCTCTGTCTCCTTCACTGTTTTCCCACTAGTAGCGGAAGCCTAGTGAGTCTTGTGTGAACAACTGATATTGTTAAAAAAAAAAAAAAAAGGAGCCTGTGAATTTCACTTGGGGGCATGATGCTCACATTGCAGACTCTCTGGCCCCTAAGTTTGTTTGCACACTGTGCCCTCAGCTGGAAAGCGGCTTGTATTCATCTTCACCTTTACGTAGCGACCCGCCTCTGGCTCTTTGGGTCCCGACTTCAGTGTTTTTCACTTGGGAAGTCTTCCTGGAGCCCTGGAGACAGGCTGGTACCCTTGTTGTTCCAAGTGCCCCTTATATAAACCTGATCCTGTACTGAGCACACTGCCTTCTGCTGATGTCTGTTAGCCTAAATTCTCCTCTAGATCAAGAGCACCTTGAGAACAAGGATTGTAACCTCAGCACCCGGCATAGTGCCTGGTATGCAGCTGGTGATCAATTCCACTCTCTTTGCTGAGAGAGTGGAAAAGTCAGCTCAGGATCCTCCAGGCAGTAAGAGGGGGGTTCTTCTCACATAACCTACCAAGTAAACCACCATAACTCTCACCACACTGTGTTCAAAGTGTCAATGTGTCTCCTCTACACCCGCCGCTGGACGTGAAGCTGAATCTGGCCTCTGTACCCCTACACCGAATTAAATCTCAGAGACAGAGTTTTGGGTGAAGTAGAAAAGAATAGCTTTATTGCTTTGCCAGGCAAAGGGGGCCACAGCGGGCTAATGCCCTCAAAGCAGTGTGTCCCAACCCAGGGGGGTTTGTGAGGAGTTTCACAGTCAAGGGGCGGGGTTGCTGATAAGGATGAGGGTGCATGCAGGGTCCGCATTCCTTCAGTCCAGAGATCATCTGGTGTCAGGTGCTGATGGGCGAGCTGTGACCTTCCCCGGAATGAAGAGGGCATCAGCAGGTAGTTAACATCTTCCGTTTGGTGGGGGCCTTGGTTCTGCAGAAGAGCGCAAAGACACTGTGATGTGCGTCCCTTGAGGGGGCGCCAGGACCCTGCCCCAAGGCCGGGCTGTTGTTTCTGGACTGCTCCTCCCTGGTCTCCGCACCCCCTCCCTTCCCTGGTCAGCAGTTGTTTGAACCTGCACTTTGGAACCCAAGGAAGGGGACACAGAAGGGCTTTTGTGCCCAGGAGCCCCACAGGGTCCTGCTCAGCTTCAGACAGAAGACTCCTTAAGGGCGTTGATGCATTTGCTGCATCTTTACATCCTGGTGAGTCGTGCAGTGACTAGCATGGATTAAGTGTCTGTTTAATCCTGTGTTTCCCGGCGAAGACACTCTAGGCATTTTGAGCAGGACAATTCTTAATTGTGTGAGACAGTCCCACATGTCACAAGACACTCAGCAGGCTTCACCCCCACCCACCAAATGCCAATAGTACCCTCCCTGCACGCGCACGTGCGCGCACGCACACACACGCACACACACACGCGCGCGCGCGCACACACGCGCGCACACACACACACACACACACACTTGCAAGAGCCCTTGGGTGGGGGGGCAGGAGGAGAACAGTACTGCCCCCGGTTGAGAGCTTGTCGTTAACGGACCTCTTCACCACAGCTCAGTGGGAAGCGGGGCGTGGCAGCCTCTGCAGCAGTGCCAGGTGGAGTGTCGCACGTTTGTGATCAGCCGCACTGTTGTTCCTGGACTGCTCCTCCCTGGTCTCCGCACCCCCTCCCTTCCCTGATCAGCAGTTGTTTGAACCTGCACTTTGGAACCCAAGGAAGGGGACACAGAAGGGCTTTTGTGCCCAGGAGCCCCACAGGGTCCTGCTCAGCTTCAGACAGAAGACTCCTTAAGGGCGTTGATGCATTTGCTGCATCTTTACATCCTGGTGAGTCGTGCAGTGACTAGCATGGATTAAGTGTCTGTTTAATCCTGTGTTTCCCGGCGAAGACACTCTAGGCATTTTGAGCAGGACAATTCTTAATTGTGTGAGACAGTCCCACATGTCACAAGACACTCAGCAGGCTTCACCCCCACCCACCAAATGCCAATAGTACCCTCCCTGCACGCGCACGTGCGCGCACGCACACACACGCACACACACACGCGCGCGCGCGCACACACGCACACACACACACACACACACACTTGCAAGAGCCCTTGGGTGGGGGGGCAGGAGGAGAACAGTACTGCCCCCGGTTGAGAGCTTGTCGTTAACGGACCTCTTCACCACAGCTCAGTGGGAAGCGGGGCGTGGCAGCCTCTGCAGCAGTGCCAGGTGGAGTGTCGCACGTGTGTGATCACGCGAGGTGCGGGTCAGGGTGGCATCTGCGGCCCTCGGTAGAAAGTGGTAACCTGTCTTTGTAATATGACTAAGTAATCTTTATTGGACGCGTGTCGTATATTCCAGGCACCAGGCTAAGTGTCATCCATGGGTTCTCTAATCCTCACGACAACCTGAGGCCCCAGCTTCCAGAGAGGGAAGCTGAAGCTTGGAGAGTTTCCAGCCACTGACCAAGTTAACAGGCTCGGTTAGCCGCCGGCGTCTGACCGCAGACCCGGCATCACCGCCCTGTGCTGCTGAGTCTGTCGGCGCCCGGCTTCTTTAACAAGAGCAAACTTCAAAGTTCGCAGAGGAGAGAGTCCTCTTAAAATTGGTCCTCTCCTATTCGTCATAATGTAGAGCGGATGTTTCACAAATCACATTCTGTGTGATGTTAGTTTAGTGGGCCGTCAAGTCTTACCAGAGTAACGGGTTCCACGGGCAAAGAAGTTTGGGAAATGCTTTCAAGGGCACGTGCAGAAGGCGATGAAAGAGTTAACTGTGAAGGCCAAGCAAGCCTTGCTAGCGGGCCCAGCCTTTCACAGGGGGTGAGGAGGTGATTTTAGAACGTGGAGCAAACAATGGAGAAACTGTAGGGGGGCGGGGGGCTTATCTGCCAGGCAATGATTAAAAACGAATTAGCATTGATTAGGCCGCAGGAAAAAACTGGATGGGTGACCTTTCTTCTAATGTCTTAATAATAATAATAGGTACTATTTATTATGTGCTAATTACTTTAATTATCTTCTGTAATTCTCACTGTTATTACCTCTCTTTCACGTATAAAATACTGAGGCCTAGAGAAGCTGGCTAAGCGACTTCTAAGGCCGCATAACCAATTAAGGGCAGCACCAAATTTGAGCCCAATTCCCTCTATCTTCATGACTTGTGATTTTCGAAGACTATACCCAAAGCCTCCCAGGACCTCATCAGGGTTTCACCAAGGGCTTTCCTGGGTGAACAGCCAAAGCAACTCCGATCTCTCAGCAGATGCCCGTGAGTTCCTTGAATTAGTGGTTCATGTGATACTGTTGCAGGAAGGGGCACCCCTTCCAGGACCCAAGAGTGGGCTCTTGTCTAACACTCGGAAATGAATTGCCTGAGGAGACACATGTACCAACAAAGCAAGAGACTTTATTGGGAAGGGGCACCTGGGCGGAGAGCAGCAGGGTCAGGAACCCCAGAAAACTGCTCTGCCACGTGGCTCGCGGCCTCAGGTTTTACGGTGATGGGGTTCGTTTCCGGGTTGTCTCTGGCCGATCGTCTTGCTTGGCCCGTGTTTGGTCTGACCCAGGGTCCTTCCCGATGGCACGCGCATCGCTCAGCCAAGAGGGGTTCCAGCGCGAAGGATTCTGAGAAGTTGGTCGTCTCCTCCCGGCTAGTTTTCCACAGCGCCATGTTCCTTATCGGGACCTCCTGTTGTGAGACAGCTCAGGGAAGCGGGTCTGGCCGAGGCGGGTGGTGTCGGTCAACAGTTCCCTAACAACGCCACTGCCTTCATTCTCAGCATCTCTCTTCAACCGAAATTAGTTATTTATTTGGTCTGAGTACTAAACGTGAAACTTTTTCCTGGTATGAGTTAACGTTTCTTAATTTCGCTACTACGTTTTAAGTTGACAGACTGCTATCCTCTGTTACGCTGCTTTTTTGTTTTTGGTAGCGTCTCCGTGTTGATGAAACAACGTGCATCTGCATAGACGTTCCCTTCCTGGGGTCAGTGCACCCTCCAGGAACGGCCTTAGCGGCCGCGACAAAGCTCACCGTCTACGCAGGTTAAATGGTTGGTGGTATTAGCCTCGGACTTCTCACCTTTCCATTTTCTCTTTCCTTTTCAACAGATGTGGGTGCATTTTTTGAAGAGGGGATGTGGCTGCGGTATAACTTCCAGGCGCCCGGGTCCGGCGCTAAGGAATCGGGCGGCAGGTCGGAGAGCGCCCCGGACCCGCAGGATGGGGCCCCGGACCTGGCCCGCGAGGAGATCCGCTTCAGCTTCAGCACCACCAAGGCACCCTGCATCCTCCTCTACGTCAGCTCTTTCACCACCGACTTCCTGGCAGTTCTCGTCAAACCCACCGGTAAGGATGAGGATACCTAGCCTCCTGCCCCTCAGTGTTGTAATATCGGGGACCGTCTCCAAATATACGCTAAGCCAGAGTGGCAGTGCCACTAAAATAGGCGTCCTATTTTAGAATATACAAATGGACTTATGATCTTTCAGAGAAATCTAAGCGGTTCTAAAGCATATAAATTTGCCAAACATTGAGTCCATTTCCTCTCTGAAAACTTGAGTTCTATGATACTTGGAGTTTTAAGATCTCTTTTTTACAAATAAAAATATTTAGGTTTATCAAGGAGCAAATCTCTCTCATTTCCCAGTGAGACTGGACAGGTTGGAGACACGGAGGCTACCTCTCTCGTGGTCTTGCTCTTTAATGATTGAAGCTCTGCAGCCTTTTTTTTTTCTTTTTTTTCTTTAACATCTTTATTGGAGTATAATTGCTTTACAATGGTGTGTTAGTTTCTGCTTTATAACAAAGTGAATCAGTTATACATATACATATGTCCCCATGTCTCTTCCCTCTTGCGTCTCCCTCCCTCCCACCCTCCCTATCCCACCCCTCTAGCTGGTCACAAAGCCCTGAGCTGATCTCCCTGTGCTATGCTATGTGGCTGCTTCCCACTAGCTATCTATTTTACGTTTGGTAGTGTATATATGTCCATGCCACTCTCTCACTTCGTCCCAGCTTACCCTTCCTCCTCCCCGTATCCTCAAGTCCATTCTCTAGTAGGTCCTGCAGCCTTTTTTGACAGCTATTCCAGTGTCGTAGCATCTTAAAGATCAAGATTTTCTTCTGTGGGAACTAAAAATTATTATTATTAACCCAATTCAGCTTGAGTGTTAATAAAAGAGTAAATTCTTAAACTTCTCTGGGCAATGCTCTGTTGGTTTAAAAGATGGGTGGGAAAAAAATGTTCCTTAGGATTTTCCCTTTCAGAAATTATTTCTGAAGAAAGAAGCTGAAAATCAGACAAAGATTCAGCATGAAGATGTTCATCATAGTTTATAATGTTATTTATGAAAATAAGAATTGGAAAGGACCTAGAAGTTAAATTTTAGGAAAATGATTAGTGAAAGAGGGAATCACCATTTTATGGAATATCATGTATCCATTAAAAATAATATTTGTGAAGAGTAATTAATGACATGGAGAAAATTTTTATGTAATATTATATAAAACCAAAAAAAGGCATGATACAGCCTTGACTGTACAATATCAGTTTAGCTCTGTAAAAAAGATGGATAGGAAAAAAAAAAAGCAATAATGTGAGCACAAAGTATCTTCGTTTGTTTGGGTAGTTGATTTGTTTCTCCTGGGTAATACTCTTCTACACATGTCAAATGCTCTCAATGATCCTGTCACTGTTCTCATCAGAAAAAAACAGTTAAATCAGGAAGTGAGGAAGTAGAAAAGTGTACATCCCTGCTCTCTGGAAGTTCACGTCCTTGAATTAGTGGTTCATGTGATACTGTTGCAGGAAGGGGCACCCCTTCCAGGACCCAAGAGTGGGCTCTTGTCTAACACTCGGAAATGAATTGCCTGAGGAGACACATGTACCAACAAAGCAAGAGACTTTATTGGGAAGGGGCACCTGGGCGGAGAGCAGCAGGGTCAGGAACCCCAGAAAACTGCTCTGCCACGTGGCTCGCGGCCTCAGGTTTTACGGTGATGGGGTTCGTTTCCGGGTTGTCTCTGGCCGATCGTCTTGCTTGGCCCGTGTTTGGTCTGACCCAGGGTCCTTCCCGATGGCACGCGCATCGCTCAGCCAAGAGGGGTTCCAGCGCGAAGGATTCTGAGAAGTTGGTCGTCTCCTCCCGGCTAGTTTTCCACAGCGCCATGTTCCTTATCGGGACCTCCTGTTGTGAGACAGCTCAGGGAAGCGGGTCTGGCCGAGGCGGGTGGTGTCGGTCAACAGTTCCCTAACAACGCCACTGCCTTCATTCTCAGCATCTCTCTTCAACCGAAATTAGTTATTTATTTGGTCTGAGTACTAAACGTGAAACTTTTTCCTGGTATGAGTTAACGTTTCTTAATTTCGCTACTACGTTTTAAGTTGACAGACTGCTATCCTCTGTTACGCTGCTTTTTTGTTTTTGGTAGCGTCTCCGTGTTGATGAAACAACGTGCATCTGCATAGACGTTCCCTTCCTGGGGTCAGTGCACCCTCCAGGAACGGCCTTAGCGGCCGCGACAAAGCTCACCGTCTACGCAGGTTAAATGGTTGGTGGTATTAGCCTCGGACTTCTCACCTTTCCATTTTCTCTTTCCTTTTCAACAGATGTGGGTGCATTTTTTGAAGAGGGGATGTGGCTGCGGTATAACTTCCAGGCGCCCGGGTCCGGCGCTAAGGAATCGGGCGGCAGGTCGGAGAGCGCCCCGGACCCGCAGGATGGGGCCCCGGACCTGGCCCGCGAGGAGATCCGCTTCAGCTTCAGCACCACCAAGGCACCCTGCATCCTCCTCTACGTCAGCTCTTTCACCACCGACTTCCTGGCAGTTCTCGTCAAACCCACCGGTAAGGATGAGGATACCTAGCCTCCTGCCCCTCAGTGTTGTAATATCGGGGACCGTCTCCAAATATACGCTAAGCCAGAGTGGCAGTGCCACTAAAATAGGCGTCCTATTTTAGAATATACAAATGGACTTATGATCTTTCAGAGAAATCTAAGCGGTTCTAAAGCATATAAATTTGCCAAACATTGAGTCCATTTCCTCTCTGAAAACTTGAGTTCTATGATACTTGGAGTTTTAAGATCTCTTTTTTACAAATAAAAATATTTAGGTTTATCAAGGAGCAAATCTCTCTCATTTCCCAGTGAGACTGGACAGGTTGGAGACACGGAGGCTACCTCTCTCGTGGTCTTGCTCTTTAATGATTGAAGCTCTGCAGCCTTTTTTTTTCTTTTTTTTCTTTAACATCTTTATTGGAGTATAATTGCTTTACAAT
>NC_041218.1:7782731-7811613 GCF_002837175.3 Physeter macrocephalus | reverse complement strand
ATAACAAAGTGAATCAGTTATACATATACATATGTCCCCATGTCTCTTCCCTCTTGCGTCTCCCTCCCTCCCACCCTCCCTATCCCACCCCTCTAGCTGGTCACAAAGCCCTGAGCTGATCTCCCTGTGCTATGCTATGTGGCTGCTTCCCACTAGCTATCTATTTTACGTTTGGTAGTGTATATATGTCCATGCCACTCTCTCACTTCGTCCCAGCTTACCCTTCCCCCTCCCCGTATCCTCAAGTCCATTCTCTAGTAGGTCCTGCAGCCTTTTTTGACAGCTATTCCAGTGTCGTAGCATCCTAAAGATCAAGATTTTCTTCTGTGGGAACTAAAAATTATTATTATTAACCCAATTCAGCTTGAGTGTTAATAAAAGAGTAAATTCTTAAACTTCTCTGGGCAATGCTCTGTTGGTTTAAAAGATGGGTGGGAAAAAAATGTTCCTTAGGATTTTCCCTTTCAGAAATTATTTCTGAAGAAAGAAGCTGAAAATCAGACAAAGATTCAGCATGAAGATGTTCATCATAGTTTATAATGTTATTTATGAAAATAAGAATTGGAAAGGACCTAGAAGTTAAATTTTAGGAAAATGATTAGTGAAAGAGGGAATCACCATTTTATGGAATATCATGTATCCATTAAAAATAATATTTGTGAAGAGTAATTAATGACATGGAGAAAATTTTTATGTAATATTATATAAAACCAAAAAAAGGCATGATACAGCCTTGACTGTACAATATCAGTTTAGCTCTGTAAAAAAGATGGATAGGAAAAAAAAAAAGCAATAATGTGAGCACAAAGTATCTTCGTTTGTTTGGGTAGTTGATTTGTTTCTCCTGGGTAATACTCTTCTACACATGTCAAATGCTCTCAATGATCCTGTCACTGTTCTCATCAGAAAAAAACAGTTAAATCAGGAAGTGAGGAAGTAGAAAAGTGTACATCCCTGCTCTCTGGAAGTTCACGTGTTCAGTTTCTTTCTCCTGCATCAGATTAAATAGCTGTTTAATCCACTGATGTTCTCCACCCTCATGTCCCAACCTCTGCTCGGTGGGCAGGGAGGATGGTTCTCACCTCTAGCTTGTCAAGAATGTCAGGAACATGCCTCAGTAAATGCTGTATTGTCTGCTCCTCAAGCCACTGCCACCTTAAAACCTGGTCCCAATTCTATCCAGTAACTCACGCCCCCAAGCCTGCACCGGCCCCTGCGAGCAACCACGCGTGTGCCTGTGGGCCTTGGTCACGCGCAGGGGTTTTGACTAATCGTTTCCATATTAATGGCTACCGTGTAAGGCTGCCCGAAGCTGTGCTAAGTGTTTCACGTGCGTTAATTCCCAAGAGCACACACTCTATAAGGTAGAGTCCATTCTTACCCTCTTCCTGCAGGTGGTATGGAGTGCAGAGAGGTTCGGTGATTTGCACACTCAGCTGGTGACGGCACAACTGGGGTTCCTGAACCCAGGTGTCTGATGCTGGACCCAGATTCTCCCCTGCCCTGCTCAGAGACCTCTAGAACACTCGGTGCAGTTGCAAAGCATGGGCAGTCAGTTTCTCTCTAATTATTGCAAGGCCGTCCTCAATTGCTAATGAAAATTTGGCTTTTTCATACTCCAAATACTGCATTTTTTATGAATTGAGATTTAAAGCTAGAAAAATTTGAGGAACTCATTCAGGGAAAAGAAATCAATAATAAGGACTAAGCCAAAATGTCATTAAAATAAAATAAAAAGTTTTAACTAAATGCCCTGGCATCTCTTAAACTTAACCTATTGGAAGCTGTACCGTCCTCACTGCTCCCAGAACCAGGCCCCTCTTGTTCTGACAGTGCTACGGCTTCTCAGACACCAGAACTCACAGCCTGGCCTCATTCATGAACGCTCCGTCCTACCGCCTCTTCTTGTGGGCCATCCAGCCTGGCAAGTCCTGGGCATCCTATTCTCACCATGCCCTTCCAGAGCATCCCTTCCTTTGCTTCCCCACTGCTCCTCTCCTGGCAAATGTCTTCTGATTCAGTGCTTCCCGACATTGCTCCTGGCGTGGCACACGTAGAATGTTATCTTTGAATGACACCTGGGCAGATGCATGAGGTTGTGTTTGGGAGGCCCCCAGCCCAGGGACTCCAGCAGGCCTTACCTCCACAGATCTGCCAAGGCCTGAGGGTAGCCGGGCTCCTGGCACCCCGTGACCCCCCCGTGGGGTAGCAGTGCACCTCAGCACGTCCCTGGGATGCTCTGTCCCCACCGTCTCTCTGCTTCCGCTCACCCTAACCTTGCCCAGCCCAGCCAGAGTAGGTCTTCCTTCACACACAGTGTCCCTGTCATACAGCCAGGAGTCCCAGCACCTTCCAATCAGGACCCACCAGCCTCTTGAGTGAGAGCTCGGAGTGCAGAACCGGAACGTCTGGGTTTGAATTCTGCTTCTGCGTTTGCAGATTGTGGGATCTTGGGCAGTCGTGAGCCACTCGGAGCCTCCGTCTCATCATCTGTTACATAGTGTCTCCCTCAGAGCAGTGCTCTGAAAGTCAAATGAGTTAGTAAGTGTAACACGCTACACACACACGCGCACACACACACACACACACACACTGTATGTGTGTGTGTTAGCGGTTATTATTATCCAGAGCCCGTGATTTAATCTACGTTTTGCCGCATGTTGAGGCCACACCTCCCTACTCTTCCTTCTCCAGGAACTCTTTACTCCTCACGTACCCCAAGGACGTCTGCCCTGCTGCCTGCTGTGTTTCCTTATCTGGAAAAGCTCCAGGTATTAAGATACCTGCCTTTCATTCTAGACCCAGATCAAGTCTCACCTCCTTTCAATGACTTCTCCTTACTTTAAACTCCTATTACACTTATTTTCAATGTCATTTGTTTGGCTTTTAGTACACTGTATTGTTATCCATCTTTGTTATAAATATGCCGTCTTCCCAGTGAGATGAAAGGCCCCCGCACTATGTCTCCTGCCTACAGCAGGTGCTCTGTAATTGTTTGCTCGTGGTAATGATGATGACCAGTAGAGAATAAATCTGTTAAGCACATTATTTGCTGCAGCCAATAAAAGAGTAGTCCCTTGTAACTGCTTTAATTCACCCGGGAGTTGAACATGCGATGCAAGAAGTGAAGTATCTCTCCATCTTAAAAATATTTTAGTTTAATGAACGAATATTAATATTCTCCTTCCCGTCATTTAGTGGTTCTCTTGTGCTATTGTTTGAAAGGAATAAATATATCATTTAAATTTTATTATTCAAGAGTATTGCCATTACTGTTTATAGATGTTCACTATATATAAACTTTAAGGTCCAACTCATCTTTTTCCTCAAAGCAAATCATTTCCATGGCCATTAAGTGAAGCAGTTGGAGAAGTTTTACGTCATATTTACAAAATCCAAGAAAGCCAGAAAAGAGAAAAAATAACGCAAACAACTTAATACTGATTTTAATGAGCTGGAGAACATAAAGGGGCCAATGACGAGGAGACAGTAGGGAGAAAAATGTCCAGGGTTTTGTGGGGTTTTTGGCATGGTTACCAGTTCCTCCGACTCCTAGCCTCAAAGGCAGAGCCCTCTCTCGCTTCTCTTCGCATCCCCAGATCCGGGCACGGCCTGGCCCTCACCACACAGGGGCTGGGGATGGATGTCTGCATTAGAAGTGGACTCCACACTCATAGCCAGCCAGGCAGCCCGCTTCTAGACCTTGAAAACTTGGGTTCAACAGGGGCACTAAATAAGTACGTTCTAAAGAAATTAAGTTTTAAATGATGAATGAATACAGCTGTGTATTTACGAAAACTGGCTGTCATCATACAAGGTCAGAGCACCAGAAGTAAAGTGGAGAATAAAAACTCAAGACAATTGACTTGTTTTTTCTACCCGTAGCCAAACACCTGCCTAATCATCTCCTTCACTGCCAAACGATAGATTGTTTTTAATGCTATTAGAATAAAGAAAAAATAGGGTAAATCACTGAGGGTTGGGGAGAGAAGTAACTCAGGAAACGGGAGCAACATATTCAAAGGTCCTGAGGCAGGAAGAATTGTATTTCCTCGGGAATAAGAGAAGTCCTAGGTAGCTTGAATGTAAGAAGTAAGAGGGTAAATGGCATGCTTTAAAATAAAGTAACTGGCAAGCTGTGATCAGACAGGACATCATAAGCTATGTTAAGAATGTATGTCTTTATCCTATAAGCAGCTGGAAAGTTTGAAGAGTTTTAAGTGAACCAGACAACTAGTCAGTTATGCATCTTGAAAAGATTTCTCTGCTAAGAAAACATGGGAAGGAAGAAAGCACAGAAGCAAGGAGACCATCACCCGTTCACTCAACAAGCAGTTATCCAGCACCTACCATGTATCAGGCATTGTTCTAGATGTTGGGAATTAAGTCATAAAGAACATAAACAAAAATTCTTACTCTCATGGAGTTTACAGTTTAGCAGAAGACAGCAGTAAACATATTAAGTACAGTATGTAGTATGTTGTATGGTAAGAACTCTCATGGGGAAAAAAATAAGGCAGAAAAGGGAGAGCCTGGCCAAGGGAAAGGAGTGGGTAAATTCTGCTTCTAATAAGGAAGTCACAGAAATAATCACTGAGAAGACAAGATTTGAGCAGGACCTAAAGGGGGTGAGGGGTCAGCCATGCAGGTAACTGGGAAATGAGCATCCTATAGCCCGAAGAACCAGCAGGTGCCAAGGGCCTGAGGCAGGAACATGCTGGCATCTGGGGAGACAGCAAAGAGGCCAGTGTGTTCAGGTGAGGAGTAAGAAAGGAGGAGAATAATGAGAGGTTATGTCAGAGATGAGGGGGAAGCTCACAGAGGGCCTGGTGAGCCGTTACGAAGACGTCGATTTTTACTCTGAGTGAGACCGGAGGCCGTGGGAGGGCTCTGAGCAGAGGACCGCCCTGACTGCCGTGTGGAGAGACCAGGTGTGTGAGGGGCGGAGGCCAGGCTGGGCTGCGGGAACGTGGCGGAAGGGCGGCAGTTAGTATGGAGGCTAGTACAGTAACCCAGACGACAGGCGAGGGTGGCTTGGTCCAGGAATAGAAGTGGAGCTGATGAGAGCGGTAAGATTCAGGGTGTGTTTTAAAGACTGAGGCAGGAAGCTCTGCTGATAGATCATACGTGCATTATAGGAGCAAGAGGGGCATCGGGGCTTTGAGGCAGGAATAGCTGGAAGGATAAAGTGGCCATGAACCGAAATGTGGAAATTGTGATGGAATAGTTTTGGGAGGGGAAGGTCAAGAGTTTGGTTTCACGTATGTTGTGTCTGAGGTCCCAGTGAGACACCTCCATTAATGGATTAGTAGTAAGAGAGCACAGAAAGAGGGGACTCGCCTGAGAGTGAAATGGGGTCAAGAGTGATCACTTTCAAAGGAGGGACTGATTTGGATCCCGTGATCCAGGCAGAAGCCAATGCAGGTGAAGCTCAGGTGGTCGCCGTCAGGTCACTGATAGCAAGTGGCCAGCACAGAGGCCCTGAGTCAGGCCAGGAGCTCTGCGTGCAGGGGCAGGCTCCTATGGGAACCATACCATACCTCCACTGGCATTCTAGGTGCCAGTGGAGGACGTGTGGTTTTGGAGATGGGGGAGAGCGGGTGAACTTAGACCCATTCAGGAGACGAAAGTCAACAGTGCTTGGTTGAAACGCTATAAAGCAAAGGAATCTAGGGTCAAGTGCCAAGAGAAAACTCAGAAATAGCGAAGCCTTGCCCGATTTGTTCAGAAGGGAAAAATAGGAAATGCAAGTAATTCATGATTGTTCTTTCAATTCCAGGAACGTAGTTCAATATTTTAAATGGCACATGTAACGCTAAATAAGGAAGGGCAGCCTTCAGAAACTATTGCATTTATTTACGTACACATAAGGACATGAGAATTACCTACAAGGAGATATTGCCAAATATTTAGAGTAGTTACCTCTGGATGGTGGCGTTTCCAGTGACTTTCTTTCTTTTTTTCTGTTCACTTTTTAAGTTTTAATTATCATGTTCTATTTCACAACTTAGCATATCAGTTTTGTTCCTCTGGAAGGAAAATGAAAAACGCGACAAAGAATCTTTGAGGTGATTTACAGTTGGCCAAACTCTTGCTAAATTACTGGCTCCATTTTTAAGCTCTGAGATGTCAAAAGCTATTAACACGAAGATTCCAATTTGAGTAAAAAATGAGATAAAAAGTCGATGCCTTTAAAAATCATAACTAAGAAATAAAAGCTACGTTTGCTGTGCAGATTAATTAAAAGCTGGATCTAGAATATTATATTAGTCTTTTTGAATATTGCTTGTCATTATTGGGAAGAAACAAGACAGAGAAAAAAGAATAATTCGTTGTGGCAAAGTGAACTACAACTGAGAGGCAATGAGGACCCATCTTTTTGCCTTTGATTTGCATTTGGATTGATGAGGTCTCTAACCTAGAATAAAAGCCATTGCTTTGTTTTCTTGCTCTCAGTGAAGCCACCCAACATCCCATGTATTTATCTTCTGTAAATTATGTTTATTCTTAATATTGTATGTTCGTGATTCTTTTATATGCTGAACGTCACACTTTGCCGATGGCATGAGACCATCCCGGCATCCTGCATTTATTTTTTATTTCACAGAGTATTTTGTGGGGCCTGTAGGCGGCTCCATGGTCCTATATCATGTATGTTCTCATCCTGCCACCCCAGGCGCGATCCCGACTTGGATTGTTTATACCATTTGTTGCTTCAACTTGGAGATGATGGTCACTGATGGCTTGTTGTTGGTAGACTGTCAACATGCGTGTGCCTGGTGCTGTGAGCCTTTATGGATTAGTGTGCCTCTGAGCTAGTGACTCAGAATTCAGAACGGAGGCGATATTGATGGACATTGAAGCTGAGTTTAATGGAATTAGCCTCAAGGGGTGGGGGAAGTGACATTAAAATGAAATCTAGAGTGGAGAAACGACTGGGTTTCTTTTCTTTTCTCTCTGTAGGAAGCTTACAGATCCGGTACAGCCTCGGTGGCACCAGGGAGCCGTATAATATTGACGTGGACCACAGGAGCATGGCCAACGGGCAGCCCCACAGCGTTAATGTCACCCGTCACGAGAGGACCATCACTCTCAAGGTACACATGTGTTACTCATCAATCGGATGTGATACAGGGCTGCAATCTCTGTCCTCTGTCGTGCTTGGCTATTGGTTTTGATTGGTTTTGTTTTGGGCGGTTAGGACAGGTGGAAGAGATGCTTCTGATACTTTCTCCTACACATTTCTAACCTGTGAAGTAGAAAGATATCCAGTTCCTACGGGAAGGACAATGACGGAGTTGATGGAGAAGAGATTTCTTGGGAGAAGGTAGAATAAATGTTCACTCTGTACGTTCTTTGTAGCTTTCCTGCTTGTAGCCCTGCACATCTATCAGTCTGCTGCTTTTATCCATTGCAGCATCTTTTTTCTCCATGGTCTCAGATGTCTGAAGCTTATCGCATTTCCCAGCAAAGGTTATTTTGGTTTATCTGACCTACTTCCTTCACGACTCCAATGCAATGTGAATAACTATTTTCTTTTCTTCTATGGGTGCTTTGCCTTAAAAATCCTCAGTACACAAACCTTCCCCAGCATCTCAGACTCTGGTTGTAGGCTTTCCGTACACAAAGGGACGGTTTTATTGTGACGCTCAAACTTTATTTCAGGTTCATGGATTGTCCCTACCCCCACGACCGATTTTTACAATGAAGAGACCAGCCTAGGAGACACCATGAATAAAACATGGCATGAGGAGGTCTCCCTGGGAACTAAGGCAAAGATCAAGGCTGGAACTGTCACTGCATTCTCTAGAAGGAGTTCAAAATAGATACCTGTCAGGAAGAAGAGCAGCAGGGGACGCTGTTTTGTCAGTCAAGTGGAGTGTCATTTGGCAGGGGTTCAGCAGCCTCTCCGACCTCATTCGGATTCGGATTCGGCTGGTAACTGGGAAGTTCAGGTTGCAAAGGAAAGGCACAAGCCCCGTCTCTTCGTGAGCACTGGCGGATGTCAAATTCATAACTTGATACGGAGTTTGCGCTTGGCCTTTAGCAGTAAATGCTAGAGAGCATTTTCAGGAGAGGCCTTTCCTAGGAAAATGACAAGGTGCAGTTACAGCCTATTGCGCAGTCAATCAAATGGGGCGTAAATAAGCTTCTCTCATAGTGATGGGCAGTCGCTGAGTCTAGCGCAGTGCCTGTCACGTGTTAGGTGATGCAAATTACTTGTGGAGTAAACCACGCCCATCTTCCACCATAACTCACGTTGGATTCAGAAAAGCCAGCAAGTCCAGGATTAGTATGGTGGTTTATACCATTACAGGAAAGGCGTGGTTTTATACCATTTTATCAATATTGTGTTGGTTGGCTTTTGATTAGAGGCATTCTCTTGTTTTAAAGTGCGCCATCTGTCTCCTCTCTCAAAGAAAGTGATTATCTTGCCATTTCACCATTGCAAAATAATATTAAAAGTTAAAAAGAGCTCAACAATCAGCTTGAAGGACGGTGTCAAGGAAGGGAGCTGTTTCAGCTGCAGAATTTTGCAAGGTTATTCCTCACCGTCTCCAAGAAAACGCGTCGTGTGTCGGGACTGAGCCCTGTGGGTTGAGGAACCACTTGCAAAGACGAGGGTGGGGTGAGTGGGAGAGGAGAGTCCAGGTGATATAGGCTAAATAATTCCATTTCCTGGTGCGTTTCCCCAAGTGAGAGTCTGGAGTAAAGAAGGTCTAGATGGCCTCCCTTCTGCCAAATTCCACCAACTGGGGAATCTTTGGAAGGAAGCAGCAGCTCTTTAAGAACAAATATCAGCTGATCAGAGCTGCTGTCTGCTACAGTAAATTAGAGATCACCCTGGAGAAGGGGAGAGGGATAGACTATTTTAAGGACTTGGGGCCCTTGAGGAAAGGCCGAGAAATCCACACAGTGGAGGAGCCAGAGGCCTGCAGAGTCCAGGAGACCAAAGCGGGGCTGGGGAGAATTGGCTTCTATTGCTCCGGGTTCTTCTGATCACAAAGGACAGAAAACCAGTTCAGAATTCATTTGTAGAGAAAATTCCTAGGGTAGGTTATAGAATGTAAGAAAGGGAAAACCAAAAGTTTGAAAGAATCCAGGGGACCTGGAGGATTAAAACAAAGCCTAGGCCATGCCCGAGTGCCTCTCTCTCTCTCCCTCTCTCTCTCTCTCTCTCTCTCTCTCTCTCTCTCTCTCTCTCTCTCTCTCTCTCTCTCCCCCCCTCCCTCCCCTTCTCCCCCCTCTCCTTCCCTCCCTCCATCTTCTCTGCTTGCCCACCTGCCTCTGGAGGACTCTGGACAATTCCTCTTGCAGCAGGCTTCATCTTCCACACATCATGGGACACAGACACTGCAGTCGGCTCACATCTTCCCAGTTTTGCTGGGACCAGAAGCAAGGTCCTAGTTTCTCGGTTCTCATTTTAAAATCCGGAGAAGGTCTCTGATTGACCTGGCTGGGGTCACACACTCACCCTGTTGTGAGGAGAGGGGAAAAATGACTGATAGCCCCTAATCAAACCTCATGATCAGAGTGTGGGGAACTGGGGAGAACCCTCCAAGGAGCAGGACTACAGTTCCAGGAAGAGGAAACACGACGGGTGCGAAAACCTTCGGCTGCGCAGTGCGTTGAGGTAAAGGAGAAGATACAAGTGGGAAGCATTCTAAAAGGCACAGAACTAATTCGGCCATAGGAATTGTACCCAGGGTGTTGGAAAGCCCTGTGCCCCACCTTCTCCTTCTGTCATACAATGGGATGCAATTGCACTGAGATTTCTGGACATGTTTAGAAAGCAGATGCCTCAACCCACTTGGATGCAGCCTGGAAAGACTTCATGGTCTGGGGTGCGCTGGTCTTTGTCAGCCCAGCCTCTCCAGTCCAGCCCAGATGGAAAACAAAGGTAGACATGGTGGAGGAAGAAAAGATACGGTGCCTACTTCCAGACAAGCAGGTCAGGCCGATTCCCTGCTCCCATGACCTGCTTTCTTGCAGGCAGGGAGGACTGTAGAGTGTGGACGTAATTCCAAGGGCACCTTTAGAACTCCAAAAAAACACTCTAATTTTTTTTTCCTGGAAACAATCTACAAATCCATCTTGAGAACTTCTACAACCTCAAGAATGTATGGAGAAAGATATAATAAAATGTTAATCACGATTATTTCTGTGGAAAGGGATTATAAATGGCTTCATTTCCTCTAGAGTTTTCTATATTTCCTCATTTTTTAATTACAAGTGTATGTTGCATTTTTATAATCGAACAAAAATGTAAAACACACATATATCCTCAACCCATTCTGATAGCCCCCAGTTACAATAAAATATAATGACAAATATATTTAAATAATTTCAAATTAAAATGTACTTCTCATCAAAGAACAAAAATAAGGCTAACTCAAAGATGAGTTTAAAAGTGCCATGAATGTCGACAGATGAATGGATAAAGAAGATGTGGCACATATATACAATGGAATATTACTCAGCCATAAAAAGGAACAAAATTGAGTTATTTGTAGTGAGGTGGATGGACCTAGAGTCTGTCATACAGAGTGAAGTAAGTCCAAAAGAGAAAAACAAATACTGTATGCTAACACATAGATATGGAATCTAAAAAAATGTTACGATGAACCTAGTGGCAGGACAGGAATGAAGATGCAGACGTAGAGAATGGACTTGAGGACACGGCAGGGGAAGGGAGGCTGGGATGTAGTGAGAGAGTGGCATTGACATCTACACACTACCAAATGTAAAATAGATAGCTAGTGGGAAGCAGCCGCATAGCACAGGGAGATCAGCTCGGTGCTTGTGTCCACCTGGAGGGGTGGGATAGGGAGGGAGGGAGGGAGGCTCAAGAGGGAGGGGATATGGGGATATATGTATACGTATAGCTGATTCACTTTGTTGTACAGCAGAAACACAACATTGTAAAGCAATTATACTCCAAAAAAGATGTAAAAAAAAAAAGTGCTATGGAATGATGCCTTTGGAATTAAGGTAAAATTCTATACATTTATATATGTGCAAACATCATATAATTTAGATGATGTTTGTCAGTGTTTACAGTGTTTTTAAAAGCAGGTTTGCTTTCCTAGCTGGGTTTGGCTAAAGCTAACTTTAAATTAATTTTCATTCCCTGAGCACACACTGTCAGAAATGGTGCTGAGCACTTGAGGGAAATTGACCTTGGATGAAATATTTGCTGCCAAAAAACAAAGTGCCCAGTGTCCACATAGAGAATGAAGAACCGACTCTCAGAGTTCTCAGATGCCAGCACAAACCAGAGCCCAGGACAACCCTCAAGTTGCATCATTTATGGAAACTCACAGTTGCACCCGTGATAAAGCTAAAGGCTTGATGCCAAATGTAAAACAAACCCCGAGCAGGCGGAGAACACCTGAAAAATCCTGTCTGTGATGAAGAACAGTGCCCATTAGCATGCCTCTAGGAACTGAACATCACGATTACAAGGAATAATTTCAAAGCCTTGTGTTACAAATCCTTTCTTCTTACTTTCCTTCCTGCCTGCCGTCCCTGGCTTCACCCGTCCTCCTTCTTTCCTTCCTTTGGTCCCAACCACATCGCACAGGGGATATAAGGTGGTTTACAGGGAGTACATAACACGAAATTGAGAGTTAAAGTAAGTCACAAAAAGTAGGGCCCCAAGACAATGGGGAAATGGAATACGGTTACCCAGGTCAGAAGGTCTCACCCACTTGTGTAAGTTTGGCTCGGAACTTCTTGGTGGCCAGAAGTCCACAACCCATAAGCATAAAATATACCAGTTCTTCTAGGGAAATGGAATTTTTCTTACTCTATCATTCTTTCCTTTTTTTATCTACCATGGATTCTATTCACTGGCATAGCAAGCTGCCCATAGCACGATCCACTTGGCAACATCCCATGCATGATGGTAGCTCACGTTTATTGATGCCGTGGCCCAGGCACTGTGCTAGCACTTGACACACACTTTCTCATTGACTCTTCACAATAGGCTTATGAGGAATGCACCATTAGTATCCCCATTTTAGAGATGTGGAAACTGACACTCAGAGTGTGATGTAGCTCCCTCAAAATTAGGAAGCAGTGAGTAAGTAGCAAAAGCCTAGATGAACCTAGGTCTGCCACACTGAAGTGTACACATGCTCTTAACTGAATCACTTAGTAGAGAGATGTCTGGGAGGGTGACCATAAAATGTTGGAAGTGGATACCTCCGGCCAGTTAGAAATTGAGTGATGTTGTTGAAGTTATAAAATAGTTCAAAAATATGCAGAAGTACAGAGAATAATAAAACATACACCTATGGACCCACCATCCAAACATTAAAAATTTTGGCATTTTGCTATATTTCTTCAGAGTTTTAAAAATGCAGTGATAGTTGAAGGCCCTTCATTCTCCTTGTTACATAGTGGGTACCGAGAGAGGTGGTACACAGGGCCTTCACCAGCGTTTCTGCAACAAATGTGTTTTTCACAAACCTGCTTGATGTAGCATTTCCTTGGGAAAGTCAAGTATAACTTAAAAATGGATTTCAGCCCAAACAGTTCTGCAGGCAGTGGGGGAGAACAGGGTGATGGGAGATGAAGGGGACAAGGGCAGAGGTGATACAACTTTCTGATATTCTCACCTGATCCAAGGATAAAATTAGCTCAAAAAATGAATTAAGTACATGTTCCTTGAATAACTATCAAATATTTAGGGGTTTCATGGAAGTTATACAGTGGAGGGTTCAGGGATATAGTCTCTGGCACAGATACTCCTAATCCATTTTCTCTAAAAATCAAATGAACAGATGGTAAAGATGTATCATTTTGGCTTTCATCTAACTGGAGGACCAGTTCCGTCCGTCTTTGCCAAGAAGAAGCTAACAGATTTCCTGCAAGTAAAATAAGGACTTTCTTAAATAATTCCAAGTCCTCAGAAATGAATGATGATCAGGTCCCCAAATTTTTATAGCCCGAAGAGCGAGACTTTAATTGTTTTCATCGGGAATTTTCAAAACAGATGTCCCTCAGAGTCAGTGAATTCCATCTCTTAAAATAAAGACGATAATTTCTTACCGGCTATCAACCAGAATTTCAACCAAATTGTATAACAGCAGTTGCATCAATTGCTAATTGAGCTGTATACTGAATATGAATCCTAAAAACGGTCAGAGGAAAGTGTTACCAACAATAGCAGCAAACGGTGAATGCTAAACGCCAGGAATATAGAAAAAGGCTAGGATAACACCAGTTGCTGTAACAACCCTAAAATGTCAGTGGCTAAACCCAATGAAAGTCTGCCTTACATCAGATATATTTTTTAAAAAGGAAAGTCCTGTGTTCTGTAGCAGTGATGAAATCATGCTGGGTAGACGCTCTGAGGACGTCCTGCTGCCGCCCTCGGCCATGGGAGTAGTTCCTTGAATAGGCCAAATTCCTGTCCATTATTTGCATGGCTCTCCATAGCTCTCCTCTGAACTGAATGTTGGTGATAAGGCATTCCTTGAAGCTGTGCAGCTTCCAGGGACCGTTTCCTGTAGGTGTCAGTTACACTGAGGGTTGTTTTATACTCACAAGCCTTTGTAGACCAGACCTGCAGTTTCTTTGCCAATACAGTTCCTTCAGAACCTGAGTTGGCTTCTGATCTATCTGCTTCCGGTCAGTTTCGTGTACCAGTAGATACGCCCTGCATTCTTCCCTAAACGTGGCTCTTGGACTGACATAAACATTTGCTTCCAAGGACCCTTGCCTCTCTCTCAAGGTCATGGCAGCTACCTTGAGGCCATCTGAGACAAGAGGCTTAGGTGGTTGTGGTGGGGTAAATACTCTTAATTTCAACCTCCTGCATGCTGCTGAGCCAGTTTGCTGAGCTGAAAATCTTCATGTGCCTTCGTTGGTCAGAGCTTTTTGCAGTTTTATTTCTTACTCTCTGGTGTGAGGCTCTAAATTTTTGGACTTTTCTCTCTTCCCTTTCACTGATGTTTGGAAACTGGCCAATTCTTTTCTGAACTCATCTCTTCCTTGACATAGGCAGCAGGAAACCACTGATAGCCGTGGCCATTCTGGCTCCTTTGAAGCACTTTCCCTAAAGCCACAGGTCATAGGCATTTAGCCTGCCGTGCAGGTTATGTGCGGTGACAGATTTACAAAACATTTGCTTGTATACCATTACTGTCTGTCTTTCCAGCCTCTAATATCCATACCACAGGACCAATGCTACAAATTTTAGGTTTCTCTTACGGCAGGACTCTGCTTCAAGATACTCATTTATGTTCATTGGGGCTACGTTAGCTACTATGACAAAAAACAAGTTCATAGATTGTGGTGATGTTTTCATGGGTATATACTTAACTCCAGACTCATGAAGTTGAATACATTAATTAGGTACAGTTATTTGTAGGTCAAAAATAAATAAATAAAATAGATCACAACAACAATGAAAAATTGTTGGAGGAATTTTATTAGCAGTAAATTGAAAAGTGATTCGATTATAGACTTACAGGGCAGCTATATATGTTAATTGACATGAAACATTGATGGGCAGGGTGGCACCACTTTTTGTTATGTGGAGAAATGTTCAATTGTAAGGCGTTTCAAGTGACCGCCTCAAGCCAGGAGAAATTCTCTCTGTACTGGAAGGGCCTGAATAATCATGTTATGTGGTGCTCAAAATACTTGCATACGTATCCTCGTTTGACGTGCTCAACCTCATGAGTTGGGAACAGCTGGTACTATTAGCCCATTAAACAGCTGAGAAAACAGAGATTGAGGATGTCCAGGTGACTAATAAGGCCCCAGTGCTCACGAGAGGCAGACTCCTATCTAGAACCCATATAACCGGACCCCTCCTTCCGGGGCTGGTCACTGCTCACCCCATCGCCTCTTTGTCGCCTTTGAGAGCCATCAAGAGACCCAGGCTCACCCCTGCCAGTTTGCCTTATAAACTTTTGAAAATTCTTAAGAGTTTTAAATAAAAGTAAGTCTTTTGGAGGGGTTAGTGTTTGAAGTCGATTAGGGTAGCAGTGGGACATAGTAGCATGCTTGTCTGATAAACTCTGTTGACCTGTGTTGTGTTTAGAGACAGGAAGGTGCAGAGAGCAACCTAGGAGGTGATAAGACAGCCTTCCACGTGGCTCAGAGAATGCCACCTGCAGCTGGGAGGTGAAACGTGTACACTAAAGGCTCTATAGGAAAAGAGGTTGATAGAGCAAGCTTTTTAAAAATTGCTGGATCTGCTTATAAAGATGATTTGGTTTAAATGGCTTTTCTCAAGAATATTAATAAAGATTCCAGGAATCCCATCTCAACCCAACACAGGAGAATCCTATTAAGGCAATAATAATAACACTAATAAAGTAGTGGTAGTAGCAGTAGTAGTAGTAGTAAAAGCAATCAATATTTCTTGAGTGTACTAGGCACCAGTCTCTGTCTTACTGCCTTACAGGCTGTACTTTATGCAAATCACGCTCCTGTGAGATAAGTACCATTATTCCCATTTTACAGATGATGAAACAGAGACACAGAGAGGTCAGTAAGGGGTAGAGCTGAGGTACAAACCCAGGTCTGTCTGATTCCCAAGCCCAGACTCTAAACACTGTGATTCAACTGGTATTTAAATTGACCATGAATTAGGTGGTCTGGTCAGAGGCCATAGAGGACCCTTCCTCAGATACATCCACCTACGTTAGAAAACTGACTCGGCACAATTTCTATAAAGTGTTGTTAGATAACAAATGAAAGGTGTAGAAAAGTGCATGCGATATGACCTCAGTGTTAAAAAAACTAATGACATAGAGCCTTTAAAACAAACCATGAGTAGCGTGTATGTTAAACAAGAAACAAATATATAGCCTACTGCAGTTTATGAAAAGGTATATTCATTTTTTTGAAATACCAAATTACATGATAGTCTCCTTAGAAAAAATTAACTGTATGTAATGGAGGGAAAACACTTCTTTAAAAAGAAAAGCCCCATTGAGATTTGCTGGAGGTCATAAAATCGCAACTTTTCTAAGTGAAAAAAGAAGTAAGCAGTCCAACTTTCAGGCCAGTGTTGGTGCCACATAAAGAGTTCCACGTCAGTTTTCCTGGAAGCATGGACATAACCTCTGGTCCTTCCATCTGAGCTTCCTTCTTTCCTGTGCTAGCATGGAGCCTGGCCTGAAATTAGAAGCTGAGGCTCAGATGAATTATTTAAAAATGTGGGCCTTTATTACCCTTGAACTTTCTGCCAATAACGAACAATACTAAAAAGTGTAAAACTGTAAACACAACTGAAAATTTTAATATCAGAGGTTGTTCAAGCCTTTATTTAAAAAAATAGCACTGTTTGGAAGCATTAAATCTTTTTAGGGATGTCAGAACAAATAAAGGAAGTTGACCTCACTAGTCTAAGGCCCTGCTCTGAGACTACATTTACTGTAACATCTTCCCTTTGGCTAATTTAGTGTTTGTCTCCTCTGGAAGATGAGCTCACAGCCTTGGTCGTGCATTACAAGCACGCTTGACAGAAGAGCGGTGATTGCGGGCATAGCGATGAGCCCTTTGATGTCTCTAATCCTTCCCTCCCCGGAGCTCTCTGACCCATGCACTGGCTCTCTGCTTGGGTTCTCAGCAAGTGTATTACTGCTTCTCTTCCTGCATTCATGGAAGACCGACTCAGCTGTTTACTTATGCGGAGGGCATAGGTCAACGTTTTATTTGTTTCTCATATCATTACAGTGGTTTAATTCCACAGAAGATACCTGGGAAGAGAAGAGACAGGAATGTGTCTGTTGAAAACTTGCACATTAATTTGGTCTGCACGTGTGTCAGAGTTTGTTTTGTTTTGTTTTCAGTATTTCCATATATCCAGAGAAGCCCGTTCACAATCGAGACACACATCAAAAACCTCATGACCTCATTAGCTTTGTGTCATTTGGTTTTAGATTGGGCTTTGGGTCCTTGGCCCATGGTAGGGTATTTTAGCAAATTTTCCTTATTTATTTCTGAACAGAAAGTAGGACTGTTTGGTGCAGTGTCTCCAAAAATGAGAAACAAGATACACAACCATCAGTGCCGAGGATTCCTCCCCCTGCCGCCATGTGTTCAAACTGACCTGCAGCTTTAAACTGAGACCATCTGTATACTTAGTGGTCTGGGCACCCACTATGTAAGGTCTCAGTTCCGAGGTGTGCAGTGGAGATGTGTGACAAAATGTTCTCAAGATGATTCTGGGATGTTCCATTAACAGTGCATTTTTTAAAATATTAAAACCATACGATGATCACTAAGAATTTAACACTATGACATGTAATTGACATTAATCTCTTATCCTTGTCCGCCACTCAGCCCACGGCATGATGGGAAATTCCTAACAGCAACCATTCCTTAAGCCTGACTTGAGTAAAATCAGGGGGTCATCAATGCCATCCCATATGGCTGCTTATGAAGTGCAACTAAAATTAACTGAACTTCATTGAGTATACATTGAGGAGAACACATATATGCTGTGTACCTATTACATGAAAGGAATCCAGGTAGACAATGATGAGTTGGTGGGTCAGGAGGAATGCACGAAATGTATCCTTTACCCTCAAGGAGTTTATATTCTGGGAGGAGAGAAAAGCTGTATACACACTCGATATACATTTCTTCAGATGGTAGAAGCTCATTCCACCTAATTCTCCTCAGCAAGAGACTTAACAAGTTGGTCTCCCAACGTATAAATTGGTCTCTCAGCGTATAAATAATAGACTGGGGATCTAGCAGAAGAGAGTATTATGAGTCTTGGCTGGTAATAAGGCTATAGCACATGAAGCAAGATTTCCCTTTGAGGATGGTCTGAGTCTAAACGGAGACCCCCATGGATTGGAATTGTTGTTACTAAGTTGTTACTAAGACATGAATTTTTAAACATCCTTATTGACAGATTCCTCCACTTCCTAACTCTGTGTTCTCTGGCAAGTTACTGAATGCTCTGTTTACGTATTTGTAGAATGGGAATAAGGCCACCTATTTTAATGGGGCGTGTGTGTGTGTGTGTGTGTGTGTGTGTGTGTGTGTGTGTGTGTTAAATGAAAATTTACATGAAAATATCTAGCATCTTCTGTGGCCCAATAAATGCTACTTCCCTTCCTTCCTTCCCAAGTCCCTTCTCTTTCTTAAAAGCAAAAAGTAAGAGAGCAGCTGTTAGGTCATTATCAGCAGGGCCTTCAGAACCAAGCTTCCTGTTCCATCCATTTACAGTTCAACCCAGGGAGCAAGTCCTCAGCACCTTGTACGTTCAGCGGGCAGCATGGCTGGTGCCTTCAGAAGCCACAGTCCAACAGAAGAGACCATCAATCACACAGACATGAACCAGGGGCCCACTGAAGTATGGACTTGTGCTGAGGAAGCACAGAAAACGGGGGGAAATTAATCATCCTGGGGGTGGGAGAAATGGATCAGAGGAGACTGAGGAAGGCATTTGAGCTGTGCCTTAATGTTTGCATGAAGGGCGGGGGGACCACATTATCAGACTTATTTTTTACCACAGGGATCCAATATTTGCTCTTCTGCAATCCAAAAAAATTACGGAGGGAACCGAAGAAAAAATAAGTTTAACCCATCAAACTCATCTGATCTGAAACAGAAAAAGACTCATAATGAATATGTCAACACTTCCAAGTTTTTCACTTCTTTTCTAAAGCAATTTCATCTGCAAAAGAATTATGCGCTCTAAGGCTAGACAGGACCTCCATTCCAGCGCTCCAGAAAAATGTGTTTACTTCGCTTTACATTTCTTACAGCTTAGTGGGAAAACAGTGGCAATACAATTTCTGATCCAGTTTAGGGTTTGAAATGTCAGTTCTCTCTTTTCTCCTCCAGAATGCAGCCAAAGCTGTTGGAGCGTTCATTTTCTCCCCCAAGCACATTAAGTCCATAAATCACCTCTCAAGAAAGAAGGTAAGGTTCCCGGATTTCTATTTCGTCTGGCATGAAAACGAAAGTCCAATCTGAGAGGCATTATAGCGTTATATCCATCTGCAGTGCACTAAAATCACTCTCAAAGATGGTAATTCTCAAAGCAATTTTGTACACAATAGGCAGAGCGTGTTTCCCATGCACGGGTAACTGAAAGCAGGTTCCTATCTCACATAAATGTATCTCCTCTCTGAAAAATAAATGTATCTCCACGCGCAGTCTGAGGTTCTGAAGGGTCACACTCTGCCCTTTTACTCAGTGAAGGGAAAAGTCAGCACGGGGACTGAGGTGAGGATTTGGACGGACCGGGCGGCCTGGAGCGGGTCCTGAGCTAGTGCTAAGATGCCCTCTAGCGGCCCTTAGGCAGGACCAGTGCTGAGCGTGGGGAAGGGAAAACTTCCCTAGGAAACTAGCTTAGGTGAGGCTTCTACAAATGCTCCTCTAATGCAGAGTCCGGGGTTGTAACGTGGGTCATCTGCATTTAATGTGAAATACTGGGATGGCCGTGGGGCTTGGTGTTGCTTATGTAAATGGGAGCTTGATGTCACGCTCAAAGGTACAGCCCAGGGATTCCGTTCCCACCTGTGCTTCTCACAGCTCTGTCCCTGAGCCCTGGGCACTGGAGAGCCCGAAGAAATGTTTGCTGAGTGACTGGGTAAATGAATGAATCACATTTATAAATAATGGATTCTGCGCACGTGTGCCGCATTTGAGAGTACAAAGATTCTTTCTGCTTCCTAAGGTGCATTTGATTTGCATTCTTCCCTGTCGTGGCTAGTGACCTAAAAGAATTAGCCCCACCCCAGCATCCCTGAGATGAGGAGATGCGATCCGAATGCTGGAGGGGATGGTACTAAAACACCTCACGGGTGGAAGCGAGGGTCTGAGCTGGTAGTTCAACAGTGAAGATGGCGCAAGGGCATCAAAAAGGAAGTGGAAGTAAAAGCAAGTAAAGCCACTGAGTAGATCCTGCCGCTCCTTCCAGCATACCCTCCCTATATTGTCACCCAGGCCACCAGCAGAAGGCAAACTGGAGGCCAGAGAGAAATGAGCCCTCTCTACCCCCGCGAGGATGACGTCGGCATCTGGATTATCGACCCACAGCCTCTGCCTTTGCTTGTGTGCGTGAGCCCCACAGCCGAGCACCACAAATGCACAGTGGTGCCAGCGGCGAAGTAACGGACAGGCTGCTGTAGCCTCCGACCTCCGACGTTGAAGTCATCTCCGAAAACCCGTCCTGCAGCCAGAGGTGGATGCAGACTGCCAGGTCATGTAAACCAGAAGGTCCCTCAAAGGAGAGGTAGCAAGATGGGGGCCAGGGGGACACCAGGCGGGGCGGCGCCGGGCTGCCCCTGCCCTCCACTCATTCCCCGGGGTGCTTGGCGCAGCTGCCGTGGACATCCTGCCAGCCTAGGTTTGCAACAGCACGGGAGCCGGGCAGACACAGTAGAGAGGCTCAGACTCTACGGGCGCACGGACCTCCGGGCTGTACCCCTCGGAAGCTGTGTGTCCCTTCAGGCAACGTAACTCAATCCCAGGGCCTCGGCTTCCTCAGCTGTAAAATGGGGTGAATGAGAGTCTGTGCCCACAGGGCTGTTTGCAGATTCCGTGAAATAGTACGTGTAAAGTACCGAAGGTGGGATCTGACCTGGAGCTGACTCTCAAGAAATGTTAGCTGCTACACTGACGACGATGTTGATAATATGGAAGAGGGGGAAGAAGAGGATCAAACTCTGGGGGGATATTCTTTGCACGCTTCCTCCTTCTCCCAAATCCTTTCAGCTACATATTCTTTCTTCCCAAGATTGTCAAGGGAACCCAGGCGGCATGTCAAGAACCAAACCTTCTCTAGAAGATTGATTCATTAAGAGCTGGGACCTGGGCAGAGTACAGAGTGGGTCTGGGGTCAGCATGAGGTCCAGGATCCATAGACTCACCCAAGCCTTTCCTGGAGTAGATTCGAATACAGGCTCCAAGTCCAAAGCTGCATCTAACAGGCTTCCAGGCTGAGAATTATCTTGGTCCATTTTGTTACAGCTTTAACACGCACGCCCGCACGGCTGCGTCACGAGAGAAGTGAATGCTCTCCTTAGATTTCTTAGCTCATTTCCTCTAGTCTTTCCTATTTCCCATTCCTCACCACCTCTACTAAATTCCTCCACCCCTCCCCACGGTCCACTTCTTGGAACAGGCTCCAAACACAGCCTTAAAAAACTGCGTTGTTTCCAGGGAGCAGAGCCTTACTGCTTTCTGTAAAGCCAGCAGAACTGGTCATCATTCGAGCCGTTAGACCCCGAATTCACCCCACATTCTGAAGTCACTCTGTGTTTAATGATTTTCTTGATACACCTTTATACTCTTTCACCTGGAACAGAATTTAAAGCATGTGGATATCAGTCCTCTGATAATTGCCAATTTTTAGACTCCATCCTGAATGTTGTTATTGCTGCCAAAACCTACTGGCAAAGTAATATCGATAGAGCCTCTGTACAGAAAAGAATGTGTTCGCTGAGTTTTCTTAATATCAAGGACTTTAACTGTAGTACAGTTGAAATCAATAGTAATGTAACCTTTTCAACCACATAAAATGAGTTCATTTTTTTAATTAGTCTTTTTCTGCCATTACAGTGTCATGATTGCAGGAGGAATGAGGTCAACCTAAGCTTTAATGAAAGACCATTCAGGAAACAAACTCAAACTCATTTAGATACTGAAGCCGGTGCCTTAAAAAGATCAATAAAGTAAAAGCACCTGGGGTCGCTTTACTTATTACACCCCACATATAAGAATCATTCCACAAGCGCGATGTGAGCAAACCTTTAAACCTAGAAGACCAGCCAATAAGGAAGAAAATGCTGTTTCATTAAATAGGTTTAGAACCGTAAAGCCACGTACAGCATTTAAATTTTCTCTCCGTATTTTAAACAGCATCTGGAGAAGAATCATTGATCAGTGAATTGACTTAGGAAAGTCATTAGCTTTTAGGGTTAGCGGTGTGACAGCGATAGAAATCGCAGGTTTTTTTTTTGTTTGTTTTGTTTTTTTGCGGTACGCGGGCCTCTCACTGCTGCGGCCTCTCCCGTTGCGGAGCGCAGGCTCCGGACGCGCAGGCTCAGCGGCCGTGGCTCACGGGCCCAGCCGCTCCGCGGCACGTGGGATCCTCCCGGACCGGGGCACGAACCCGTGTCTCCTGCATCGGCAGACGGACTCCCAACCACTACGCCACCAGGGAAGCCCGCAGGTTCATTTTTTAAAAATAACAAACACCGGATTGTGCTCTAATGACCAGGAGCCTTAGAATTGCAGGGAGCCAGGAAATGTTCTTTCTAACAACACAGTTTGGTGTCCTGCACATAGTTATGTGTATGAAATTGAATAGCTACCACTGAGTCCGTGGACCTGGGTCAGACACAAACCTCTTGGTGCCTCAGTTTCCCCAGAGCTGAGTATGACAATATCTTTTTCCACCTCCTTCCCCAGATACGAAAACAAAGATGATTGTCACAAACCTCTTCCAGTTCTTCTCTATAAACAACAATGTAAATTGCAAACTTTAGTCATAATATTTGCTTAGAATAATTTTAGAATTGGAATGGTCTTTATGGGCCATTGAATCCAACCTCTGACCCAACTTAGAATCATCACCAGTCCCTCCTGATATCACCGGATATGAGAAACATGCTATTCTTCTTTTTTTTCTTTTATTGAAGTATAGTTGATTTACAGTGTTGTGTTAGTTTTTGGTGGACATCAAAGTGATTCAGTTATACATACATATATATATATTCTTTTCCAGATTCTTTTCCACGATAGGTTATTACAAGATATTGAATATAGTTCCCTGTGCTATGCAGCAGGACCTTGCTGATTATGTATTTTATATATAGTAGTCTGTGTATCTACTAATCCCAAACTCCTAATTTATCCCTCCCCCACTGAAATGTAGTGGGGTGTTCCCAGCTGGGAACATCTCCTCGGCACATCTTCAGCTTTGCTCCACAAGGTGGCTGGAAGGCAGAATCGCTCGGAAGTCTGTGTGTGGCGTTAGGAGGTCTGAGGAGTCCTGTCATTTACTAAAAGACGTGCCTAGAAGGTGATGTGGTCAGAGGGGGAATTTGCGGCTTATGCCAAGGTCTCCCTCTCCTCACAGGGAAGCTCCCTGAGCAGTCAGGTCACCCTGGGACAGTCACCCGCCTGTGCCCAGGTGGCCTAGGGGCTGGACGGGTGTAACCTCAGGAGTGCACACCGGCAGATGCCTGACGCGGCCAACATGCTCGCTCCGAAGACCTGTCCGATCGTGTTCTTCAGTGAGGGGCTCATCTTCAAAGGAAGTCCTCGTTTCTGGACCAGTCACAGCCGGGGCCCCCGCGGAGAACTTGACAATCAGAGCGGCCACACCCACCTCCACACTGGCCGTCCCAGCCTCAGCAGACCGACGACCGGACAGCAGTACCATCCGCACAACAGCCTACAGTGGTTTCCCTGTCCGTAGGCAGGTGGTTCTAACACATCGTGTTTACTGATGGCTTTGTTAAAACGTCCCCCCAAAAACTCACCCAGGAATTTGCCAGGAGCCAAATTTAAACAACCAACCCCTGAAAACGTGTGCTGGACAAACCAAGATGACAGAAGCCAATAAAGACTGAAACAGAAAGGGCCCCAATCATATCTGTCGTGTTGACATTGTTTCTCATAACTGTTCTCCCTCATAGTTCTTTATTCTTTTCATGTAATTAATAGAAGATTTAGCCACCGCGTTGTATAATTGTAGCAACATTATGCTTGTTAATACCTGTTTTCAGAATTGACCTTCCCTAATTTTATTTTATTTCTCTTCTTTGTCTTCCTCCTCCCTTTTTCCATCCATTGATTTGTTTTTCCTTATTCCCGGAAAGTCGTTTTACAGTCTATCAAAATGTGTTTTGCCTTGAGATTTTCAGGAAACTATGCCACATGAAATGATTTAATTGATGCTAATTGTGTTAACTATTATCTAAACTACACTAGGTGTAGTCATTAAATTTGACGGCTGTTAAAGTGATTTTAAACGTAAAAGCATATAAAAATCATAAGCTATTCTCACACTAGATCTCTAAGAAGGAAATCAGAAGAATAATTACTAGATACGGTTCAGATGTTGATTTTCAATGCTTTAACCCTCGTCTTCTGAGTGCTCATGTGCCAGCAGTCAAAAGACAAACCTGAAACCCCTAAATAAGCTCCGACCAGATTCTTTGAAAAAATTGTGCAGCATTTGGGCCCTTCCTGCTATAAACATCTTCGAAATTAACTTTATTTAAAAAATGCTATATCAGCTATGAAATGAGAATTTCTCCTCTCATCCTTTGATATTTATAAATATTATAGGGATTTATTGATTTTTAAAAAATCAGTTTGTTCTTTTTAAAAACTTTATGCTTTCAGTAGTATTCAGAGTTTTTCCAGTAGGTGGAGTATTAGACTAGGGAAAGTAGATTAACATTCGAAAGCTAATTTTTTTTCTTTTTACTGTTTTGAGAAATTTTTTATATAAAACATAAATCACCTAATGGGCTCACTAATTCTTTTAATTGCATCAATACCACAGGATTTCAATTGCGCTAGACCTTCTGAGGCAAAATATGTTGTACTGATTACGTTTCCATAATAAAGATGGCATGATGACAATAGTAATAAGTACTTATAATAACTCTCATTTTAAAATTGCTTATCAAGTCATAAATGGAAACTCCTGACATCTCTGAAAGAGAAATTATGTGCATGTACAGGAAAGAAAGATGTGTCTCTTAAATCCTTTATTTCTCAGACCTTAACCATTTCTGGAAAAGAGCATTCCTTGTGAGTTTAATATTGGTTCAAGGCCGACCCTGCCACTTGCAGTCTGTGACCTGGGGCAGGCCACTAACTCTCCTGGCACCCTGCTTTCTCCTCTACATTTGTAGGCAAAAGGTGATAAGCTAGCTCTTCGTAAGGCCCCTACCTGCTTGAATATCCCGGATGAATCTGTCTGTTTTGTGAACATTTTCTCAGGGCGAACGTTGCGAGCACATTTGCTGAGACGTGCGAGTGCATATGGCAGAGACAGCTCTGGGTCCATGGCCTGGGTCTCAGAACTGAAAGTGAGAAAACTCCGCCTGGTCTCCGGGGCAGTGACTCTCCTTCCGCCCTCTCTCCATCACTAGGATTGGCTGCAGGGGAACAATGTGCTGATGGAGCACTTTACAAGGTGATGCCCTGGAGCTGAGACTCAGCAGAAGATTCTGCTCAAAGCCCCAGGCACCTGGGAAAATACTACTCCTTAGGCCCATAGTAGCAAAACATTTTCAATCAGAGAAACCTTAAGTATTTCCTGGTTCAACCTCCTTGTTTTACAAATGAGGAAACAGGTCCAGGGAATCTTCGTGAAGTGTCCTCACCCAGCTGTTCAGTGGCAGAGCCAGGACCAGTCTCCTGGCCCGCCCTCGCGCCCCCGGACCACCCTCCTGTCCTACGCTGGAAGTCCAGCCAAGTTCCCTAGTGACCCTGGCAAGGACAGCAAGACTCAGACTCCTTCCCACCCTCCAAGGAAGAGAAACGAGGTCCTATCAAAGGCACGTCTTCTGAGGGTGAACAGAAGAAACGATCGCCACTTTTCCTCCTTTTTGCATTTCCTTGGACAGGTGATTTAGAGTTGAAGAGAGCCTCCAGTTCCCGTTTGCAAGGTGTTCTCCATCCTAGAAAGGCTGGGCGTCCGTGGATTCAGCAGGATCTTTCCTAGATGTGGAAGCGAAGTCTCCTCTCCTTGGTCTTAGAGTAGAAGGACCCCAGACCCAGGCGCAGGCTGAGGAGAAGGGGGCTGAGGAGGTGAACGCATCTGCCTTGGTTCTAGGCTACGCCACCTCTAGCCTTGCTGAAAATTCATTCATTAAAAGGAAGTCCCCCACGTGGCTGAGTCCAGCTCATCAGGGGACGGCAAGGAAGCTTGGCGCCGGTAATAAAGTGAGTGGGTTAGATAACATTCCCAGAACAAGAACTAATTCAGTCATTGTGTTTGGTGACAGAAGAGCAGAGCTTGCCAGGCAAAGGACGCAGCGAAAAGGGAGCCCTGGAACATGTTCCAGAGAACATGGTGGTCCAAGGGCTGAAAGATGTTGAGTAGGGTCAGAGCGGAGGGGCAGGGGGGAGGGGAGAGCAATACCCTTTCCTCATCTAGGAAGATGGCGCCTTCCCCTCTGATCGCCTCAGGGGCATTTTGTCCGTCCTGAAGCAGCAAAGGCTCCCTGGCTGGTCCACCTGCAGGTGACTGACCTATTCCTTCACAGCGGGGCACCAGGTAGCCTGTTCAGGCACCTCTTTACAGGTGTGCATAGCTATCCTGAGAATGAAAGCTTGACAATTTCTAGTTTATTTCATGGTTCTGTTACAGGGGAGAGTGTTTCTTGGCCTCTTTCTTCTCTTTCTGTATCTATAAAACAGCAGGGCTCCTAAGCAGTTTAGGGCAAAACCAAAATAAGGTAGATGTCACCGTGACCTCCCAGATGGCCCCCTGCCCTCAGCATCCTTGGTTGCCCTTGGAATTGGAGGGATAATCGTGTGTCCTGGCAGTACCGGCGGGCAGAGGCTGGTGTGCTGGCCTCCACAGTGAGGCGCTTGTGCTTCCCAGCCACGTGGGCCCAGGAATGGCTTACGATGAACTCACAGCTCCCAGAGAAGCAGGGTCTCCCAGAGCATAAAGATTCAGGTCCCAGACGAGCCATCAGTCAGTGTCCTTCCAGGATGGAGTCTTCCAGGATGGAGTCAGGCTGGCTCACCCAAACCCGACGGCCATAAAATTCTCTGCAGGCTTCAGTCAGTTGGATTGTCCCTAGAGCTCTTCTCCTCTAAGAGCAGAAGTTCCAGTGGAAGTAAAACCTTGGTTTTCCATATCCTAAATACACACACATACACACACACACCCCAACACCAACATGGCTCATTCAATAAATGATAAGCGAGCCTCTAAGATGATACAGACCCATTTCATGTGGGTAATAAATGGACCAGGAGATTTACTAGATAATCTCGCAGAATAGAAAGCCAGAAGTGCAGAGGTGAGGTGCCATCCCCTGGGCTCCAATGCCCGGTGTCTTTCCTCTGCCTGCCTAGCCCACAGCTCAAGGTTTCGCAAGCGTGTGCGCCTCGGGCCGTGTCTGGGAGAGCGAGAGGTGGATGGGGCGGGCCCCTGTCCTCGCAGAGTCACTGTCGAGGCAGGGGACCCTGTAACGGGTAGCAGACGCACATGAACTCTACTTTTCAGTCTCCCGCTTGCGTCTGTGTTTCTCCTGTGTCCTCTCCATGAAGGAGAACGATGCGACTTGGAGTCAGGAAGAGGTGGGAAACATTTACATGGATTTACCCTTGATGCTGGGGTCAGTCTTGCTTTTCCCCGTTCTCAGTTGTGAATGGTCTGGGGCTTGCGGGACCCCCATCTGCAGACCTGCAAAGGGGATGGAGAATAAGGTGGGAGAGAAAGATACAGCCTCTGCTCTTTAAACTCCCTTTCCTGTAAAGTCCATCGGAGTTTCCAGATCGAAGGGATGGACTGAGACAGGTAACAGTGAGACTAGCTGATAGTTGTTTCTCACCCCTCTTTTCTGTTTGCGCTGGCCTCTACCCGTGTTTAAACTTGGAGTAAAACATCCATCAAGATGGTTTGTTCTGAATTCAATATTGCTAAGCTGATTCCCAGTATTACCCAGAATTAGGGATTAGGAAAAGAGGCAAGAAATCCCGGGCCCTTGTCCGGAGCCCCGGAAATGTGTCCTCGGGCCAGTGTATCATGACCCTTCGTCTCCAGACGTGAGGCTGGGCCCTCGGACGGTGAGAAGTGACCACGCTGCCTCAGTCTTTCTTCCCTCCTCCTTCCGCGCCTCCTCTAATTCTTCCCCAAAACCTAAACAGGCTGAGGAAATCCCTTCAAACTCTGCCAGGACAAACTGTGGCTTAAAATGGAAATGAACTGAAATCACAAAATAATACCTGAATGACATTAAAGCTCTGAACTCAGCGTGTGAGATGCGAGGCCCAGCCTGAGTCAGAACGATGGTAAATGTCGAACAAATGAGTGTCCCTTTAAGGTGTCCTGGGGCACATGGTGTCACAGTCTTTAATTTTAATGAGGCTCTATTACACAATCTCTTATTGCCGCTTAACTGCCGGTGAAATGTACAGCAAAATAGCTCATGTGGACCCCAAAGAAATTACCTTGAAATTATTGCACTTGACCATGACAAATGCACCAGGGTTCGTTGGAAGAGTGGCAGCCACCTGGTAATATAAGTGAAACAGTATAATGTGACGCGTCCTGAGGCTTTACAGGTTGAGCTGTACTTGCCTAATCTGATTTAATGCATTTTCTCCTTTAAATGTAAATACTTAAAACACAGCTGATCTCTCCCCTGGTTGAACCAGTGGGGCTGGGTCAGGAGACTGTCCCTTTCAGCCTAACATTGTCTTTGTGGCTAGGTGTAGCTGGGTTGGAATGTCAATTCTGCCACATACTCCTTTTCTGAGTTTGGATGCTTTTTGTAATATCAAAGCAAAGGACACTATGCAATATCTATTAAATGAGTTAAGATGTGAAAAGCCTGGCACAAAGCCTTGCACACAGTAGTGGCTCAATACGTGCGTCCTCCTTTTCCTGGTGTAGATGCCTGGGTCCAAACAGGAGACAGAAATCACATAGTGGGTTAAACATAGGGTTTTGGTATAAGAGTTTTTTTAACATCTTTATTGGAGTAAAATTGCTTTACAATGGTGTGTTAGTTTCTGCTTTATAACAAAGTGAATCAGTTATACATATACATATGTCCCGTAGATGCCTGGGTCCAAACAGGAGACAGAAATCACATAGTGGGTTAAACATAGGGTTTTTTTTTGTTGTTGTTGTTGTTTTTTTTTTTTTTTTTGTGGTATGCGGGCCTCCCACTGTTGTGGCCTC
>NC_041218.1:7750124-7782692 GCF_002837175.3 Physeter macrocephalus | reverse complement strand
AACAGGAGACAGAAATCACATAGTGCCTTAAACATAGGGTTTTGGTATAAGAGTTTTTTTAACATCTTTATTGGAGTAAAATTGCTTTACAATGGTGTGTTAGTTTCTGCTTTATAACAAAGTGAATCAGTTATACATATACATATGTCCCCATATCTCCTCCCTCTTGCGTCTCCCTCCCTCCCACCCTTCCTATCCCACCCCTCTAGGTGGACACAAAGCACCAAGCTGACCTCCCTGTGCTACGCGGCTGCTTCCCACTAGCTATCTATTTTACATTTGGTAGTGTATATATGTCCGTGCCACTCTCTCACTTCGTCCCAGCTTCCCCTTCCCCTCCCCGTATCCTCAAGTCCATTCTCTACGTCTGTGTCTTTATTCCTGTCCTGCCCCTAGGTTCTTCAGAACCTTTTTTTTTTTAGATTCCATATATATGTGTTAGCATACAGTATTTGTTTTTATCTTTCTGACTTACTTCACTCTGTATGACAGACTCTAGGTCCATCCAATTCACTACAAATAACTCAATTACGTTTCTTTTCATGGCTGCGTAATATTCCATTGTATATATGCGCCACATCTTCTTTATCCATTCATCTGTCCATGGACACTTAGGTTGCTTCTATGTCCTGGCTACTGTAAATAGAGCTGCAATGAACATTGTGGTACATGACTCTTTTTGAATTATGGTTTTCTCAGGGTATATGCCCAGTAGTGGGATTGCTGGGTCGTATGGTAGTTCTATTTGTAGTTTTTTAAGGAACCTCCATACTGTTCTCCATAGTGGCTGTATCAATTTACATTCCCACCAGCAGTGCAAGAGTGTGAGTTTTCGCCATTTGTTATTACATGGAGCTGGGAGGTGTCTGGTGGACCAGTGTCCTGTACTCGGCTCTCCCACCTCAGAGGCTCAGCCCTGACACCCGGGCAGAGCACCAAGACCCTGTCAACCACACGGCCCAGAAGAAACAGGAGGAAAAAAAAGAAAGAAAGAAAGAAAAAATAATTAATTAAAGTTATTAAAATAGAAAAATTTTTTTAATTATTAAAAATAAAAAGTAATTTAAAAAGAAAGAAAGAAGAGAGCACCCAAACCAAAAAACAAATCCACCAATGATAACAAGCACTTAAAACTATACTAAAAAAGAAAAAAAAAGAACCCTAGTACAAATGGTAAAAGCAAAGTTATACAGACAAAAATCACACAAAGAAGCACACACATACACACTCACAAAAAGAGAAAAAGGAAAAAAATATATATGTATAAAAAAAAAGGAAGAGAGCAACCAAATCAATAAACAAATCTACCAATGATAATAAGCTCTAAATACTAAACTAAGATAAATATAAAACCAGAAACAAATTAGGTGCAGAAAGCAAACCCCAAGTCTACAGTTGCTCTCAAAGTCCACCTCCTCAATTTGGGATGATTCGTTGTCTATTCAGGGATTCTAGAGATGCAGGTACATCAAGTTGACTGCGGAGATTTAATCCGCTGCTCCTGAGGCTGCTGGGAGAGATTTCCCTTTCTCTTCTTCGTTCGCACAGCTCCCGGGGTTCAGCTTTGGATTTGGCCCCGCCAAGGCGTGTAGGTCGCCTGAGGGCATCTGTTCCCCGCCCAGACAGGACAGGGTTAAAGGAGCAGCTGATTCGGGGGCTCTGGCTCACTCAGGCCGGGGGGAGGGAGTGCACGGAGTACTGAGTGCGGGGCGAGCCTGCGGCGGCAGAGGCCGGCGTGACGTTGCACCAGCCGGAGGCGCGCCGTGCGTTCTCCCGGGGAAGCTGTCCCTGGATCCCGGGACCCTGGCAGTGGCGGGCTGCACAGGCTCCCGCGAGGGGAGGTGTGGAGGGTGACCTGTGCTCGCACACAGGCTTCTTGGTGGCGGCAGCAGCGGCCTTAGCGTCTCATGCCCGTCTCTGGGGTCTGCGCTGGTAACCGCGGCTCGCGCCTGCAGGCTGTGTTCACGCCGCCAACCCCAGTCCTCTCCCTGCGATCCGATCCGACTGAAGCCCGAGCCTCAGCTCCCAGCCCCCGCCCGCCCCGGCGGGTGAGCAGACGAGCCTCTCGGGCTGGTGAGTGCCGGTCGGCACCGATCCTCTGTGCGGGAATCTCTCCGCTTTGCCCTCCGCACCCCTGTGGCTGCGCTCTCCTCCGAGGCTCCGAAGCTCCCCCCTCCGCCCCCGCCCTCCCCCCGTCTCCAACCGCAAAGGGGCTCCTAGTGTGTGGACATCTTTCCTCCTTCACAGCTCCCTCCCACGGGTGCAGGGCCCGTCCCTATTCCTTTGTTTCTGTTTATTCTTTTTTCTTTTGCCCTAACCAGGTACGTGGGGAGTTTCTTGCCTTTGGGGAGGTCTGAGGTCTTCTGCCAGCGTTCAGTAGGTGTTCTGTAGGAGCAGTTCCACGTGTAGATGTATTTCTGACGTATCTGTGGGGAGGAAGGTGATCTCCACGGCTTACTCTTCCGCCATCTTGAAGGTCCCTCCCATCTTTACACTTTTAAAAGTGATTAACTAGATATTCAGAGACATGCAGGATACCGTGGGATACGCTGTGCTTAAGGTCTAAGTGACAGGAAGCTTGCACTGCAGCCTGGACTTGCTACACAACTTCTTTGATTTTTTTGACACCCCTGACTGAAGAAATTCTCATTTGAGCACTGGCTTCTAGGAAATCAAACGGAAAGAGTCTAAAATGCACAGAAGCAGAGGAAGAGCCTTGGGAAGGCATTGCTTCTGAGACAGGAAGGAAGGGGAGAGGGTATAACCGTTAAAAGAATGAAACAACCATTAAGAAGAACAGGATTCGATAGAAACTGCTTAGAACTCACTAGGCTCCTGATACAAGAATTAACTGCAATAAAGGAAACCTCCAAGATGTAAGGAAAGCCCTGTAGAGTTTGCTAGAAGCATCCAGGGCTGAGGGAGGAGACCCACAGGAGGACCAGCATGGGGGCTTCAGACGTCATGGGAAAAGCCGTGCCCCGCCACAGAGAGCAGAGAAGTTCTGGTTTGGCGGGGCTGGAACTGGTCTGGGGTTGCTGGGCCAGCACAAGGCCACTGTCTGGAGTGCAGGTGGGGACCCAGCGTGTGTGGGGGTGGGGCTGGGGAGCTGGGGGCAGGGGGCTTCAGAGCACACAGGCCACGCAGGGCTGCCCAGGGGCTCTGGTTTCCAGGGGAGACGGAGGGTCACCAGGCCATAGGCTCACGGAGGCATCCTGCTCTGGGCCTGTGGCTTGGGCAGACCTCACACCCTAGGCCGAACCTCTACTACCTCCCCGCCCCCAAGCCAGCACTGGAAATTTCCAGAAGCCCCTTCTTCCCTCCAGGGCTGAGAAAGTTTAACATCCTGCTCATTTTAAAGGAGATTAAAGGAATTCGTGTTTATCATAGAGCAGATATTGAAGGGTGAACTGGAGCCAGGAGGCAATGAATGGATTACTGGCGCAAAGAGAGTCACATACCAGGGACCACGATGGGGATATCACTGGGCGGGGATATCACTGGGCGAGAGACGGGAAGAGGATGGGGCTTGTGTTGGGAGGATTCCAGAAAGCAGGATTGGGTGCTCTAAAAAGCGGGGGCAATTCCGGAATCGGGCAGCTTTGCAACCTTCGTCTGGGAGGCAGGAAGAGTGGAGTAGGGCTAGAGCTATTATTTGAGAACCGAGCTGGGAGAAGGTGATGTTCAGTCATGGTTTTGGTGGCACGGCTCTTTTTTTAAAATTTCCTGTATTCGTTTTCTACTGCTGCTGTAACAACTTACCACAAGTTTAGGGTAACGCCGATTTATTATCTTATGGTTCTGGAGGCCAGACATCCAAAATTAGTATCACTGAGCTGATGCTCAGGTGCTGGCAGGGCTGGTTGCCCCGGCGCCCCAGGCTGTGAGGGGAGAATCTAGGTCCTTGCCTTTTTCAGCCTCTAGAGGGCGCCCGCATCCCGTGGCTCGTCACCCCAGAGAGTCCGGGATCCTTCACGGAGCCACGTCTTCAAGGCCCCCGAGCTGCTCTTGCCTTTCCTGCCGTGCCCTCCACTTCACCTCCTCCTGTTCCCGCAACCCCACCTGCCTCCCTCCTCCTCAGCACAAGGCAGGAGGGAGTGTGAGAGAGAGAGAGAAGGAAAAAGTCAGCCAGACTCTTCTTTCCTCGTAGCTGTCCTCCTGCTTTCCTCTTTTATTACAGAATTACCGCAGACACGAGAGTTTGATCTTTGTGAACGTTAAAGCCTTCCTGTGTATCTTCAGCATTTGTCATATTTTCTATGTCAGTTGTTCCAAAAGATTTTCCCTAACTGAACAAGTAATTTGTATTAGAATTATAGATCATTGCCCACTTAGATTCCTGTCCAACATTTTTTCATTAGTGACTTCATTAATGAATGAAGACTTGGCATGTTTGTGATATTTATAGATAAATCAAAACCCGGCAGAATCACTGATGACAGAATCAAGATTCAAAAATTTTTGAGTAGGCTGTTATTATGCTTCAAAACAAAAGAAATAAATTTAGTATAAATAAATGTAAATTTTAGCTTTTGGTTCAAGTCACCAACTGCACATATGAAGGAAGGGGAAGAACTGAAAGTAACCTATGGAGACAAACTAGGAATTTTATTTTACATGAGCTCAGTAAAGATAATATACAATGTGCCCAAAAGCCAACTCTGTCTGGTCTGGGTCCCTAGAAACAGTTCAGGAAAAGAAGGGTAATTCTGTTGTGTGAATCAGGCCACCTCTGAGCACTGATTTCACCTGTGTCCGCTGCTGGAAGAGTTGCAGGAACGAATGTCAGCACATTTTTATTGAGGAGCTGCTATGTGCTCAGCACTGTCCTGGGCCCAAAGATACAAGAAATATAAAAGTCTAAGCAGAGAAATTTGATATATTTTTTAAATTGGGTACCATATATCCATAAAATGGAATACCCATCATTCATTGCAAGGGATGATTTAGTTGTATGTGTATTGACACAGAAAGAGTCTCCTATTACATTGTTAAGTGATGAAAAGTAAATGCAAATGCAAAACAATATGTGTAGCTGGGTGCCATCCAATTTTTGTAAAACATCAAAAGAATAGACAAAAAATTAACATTAAATTTTTGTCTGCAAATCTATTATTTTCTCTAAAATGAACATATATTCTTCGTATCCATTTTTAAGTTATTTAACAAAACAGATTAAATGAGAAGTGTTTGGGGGAGATCATCACTGAAGCATAGTAGGGTAGCTTACTAATTATTGATATATCGGCACTTTCAGGAAGCCTTTTGACAACAGGGAGTAGGAGTGGATGGAGGGACCGCAGCAGTTATGCACGTGTGCCACCAGATGGCGCCAAAGCAGCTAGTTAATATTTAGCAGCAGAAATAGTTGCCTTTGCTCCAGAGAAAATACAATAAAGTAGTAAAATGTTTAAGACTCTCTGGCCAAAATAAGTGTTTTGTTAAAGATGCATTTGAAATTGTAGAAAGCTTTTCAAAATTATAGTCGAACACGCCGCTGATTGCTTTAATCATGTGTTTTGGACTTTTATCACAGTGCTACCAGATACTCACCCATGCACAAAAAGACTTACAGTACCCATTCTGCAGGTCAAAACTCCCAAAATTTCTGAGACTTGATGATTCTTTGACTCTTAACCTTGAGAAACAATAACCTCGAGGTTTCTAGTAAGCAGTCTCAAAATTCCGGTGTAGGCGGTCATTAATAATTAGCCATCATTCCTCAAAGTAACTCATTCTCCTCTTGACAAGTGAGTTTAGCTCCCTCCCCGCGCACTTCCAGCCACCCTCTCCTTCCCGGAAGCAGGTCTCCTTCCTGCAGCTTTGCCCATCTTGGCCCCTCAGGAGCCAAGACCCGGGAGTGGATCTAGTTTCTGGAGTCTGTGCTACTGCCTTCAGCAAGTAGCTTCCTGGTGCAGTTCCCACGGGAAGGCCCTGCCAGTTAGGGATGCAGTGTTTCCTCCTGACCCACACCTTGCCTTATGCTCACCTGAGCAGGTATTAAACTCATTTCAGAAAAATGAAAGGTTACAAGAGAGGCTTTTCACATGTGGGTACACAGAAGCACAGAAAGTTCTAGGAGCTCACAGTTGGGGAAACACAACCAGAATGTTTGGGTTGTAAAAATTCAGCTAAGGCAAGAAAAGCCACTTAGGGACACAAAGGACAAGAGAAGCCCTGTGATTCTGGGACACCACCACTTGCACTTTTACGTGGAAAGTGTAATCAGAAGTGTGCACTGCTACAACAGGCATTACCTGCAAGCTAGTCCCACCTGCTTCATTTTCTCCTCCCTCTGCTGCCAACTCAGCTCCACTCTGAAAAGACAGCTCTGCTACAGCACAGGTGTCTTTGTCCCCTCCAGGCTCTGATGTCCCTGCCCCGTGGCAGGAAGGAGAAATCACCCTTGTTTTGATAAGCAAGAAAACTGTGAACCTGAATCTCAGCATTTGAAATACATATCCATATATATTAACATATTCATATTCATATTTGAACATGTATATATTCTGAAGATCAATATTTGTGTGCAAGTTGATAGACCCAAACGGTGAAGAAAACAGTACAGTAAGACGATCCTAAAGAAAATCCATCGCTATAGATGTAGCATTTTCTATCTCAGAGGTCAATACTAGGGATTCGATCAAGCAGGTTTCACTCTGTTAAAATGAGCAAGGATCTTAATCCCGCAGATAAATTATCCACAGAAAATGTGCGTAAGCTGGAGAACAATTCATAAGGGTCTTCACTTGCCAAGCTCAATTTGTTTTTCCAATAACCCCAGCAAAGGAAGGGATGGACTTCCCACTTTCTCAGGCTGGTATTTCAGAGTCAGCAGTGATGAAATAAGATCCAGAAACTGAGGTTCAAAGAATGAGGTCATCCCCCCTGGGAGATCTGAGTCCAGTGCAGGATGGTGACATTCTTCTAAAAGTGTCTCTCTTTTTCTTCCTGCAGCTGGATCATTATCCTTCTGTGAGTTACCATCTGCCAAGTTCATCTGACACTCTGTTCAATTCTCCCAAGTCGCTCTTTCTAGGAAAAGTTATAGGTAAGAATTTGGGGTAAATTGCTTACATAATTTTCTAAAGCTAATTCGCCTTTGAAATACATTGTGATTGGTGGTGGAGGCCTCTAAGTCAATGATGGTGATGAAACCCATGTTATGTGGTGTGTGACAGACTAAAACACATATGAAACCGAGTATCTGCTCCTGGCTTCTTGATCTGGAATCTGTTCATTTAAGAGCCACCCTGGCCCTTCTCTTTACTACACATCAGTGCTATCTAGATTAAATAGGGATGTGATTGGCTAAGCATTTTAAAATGATTAATGTAAAGCCAATGAATTTTTTTTCTAAGAGGACATACATCGTGAACCCAAAGTGGAACTAGTCAGATGGTGGGTAATGTGCCGCCAAGGAGGAGGTGAATTTGTGATCAGAATGTTATTAATCGTTAAAAGCACTCACTTTAAAAGATGGGGGGGGGGTGGAGGAGCTAGCAGATAATGAAGAGAACAGGGGACCCAGCCTATAATAGTAAATAACAGTAATACACACTTATATAGGACTTTCTATGGGCCAAGCTCCATTTTAAGCACTTCAGATACATGAACTCATTTACTCTTCCTAGCAATTCCATGAGATAGTCAATATGATCATCTCCATTTTACAAATGAGAAAACTGAGGCACCAAGAGGTTAAATAACATACCCAAGGCCACCAGTTGAAGTGGTGGCATCAAAACTTGGACCCGGGCAGTCAGATAGCGGGGTCTCTGGTCCTGACTACTGTGCTGTAACCTGTGTGATGGTTGACTCAGGAATGAAAGAGAAAGGCAGAAGAAGGAGATTTGGGTAGCAGAGGTTGGCCAGTTGAGGGGTAAGCCCTATATGCCATGTCAGAGAGTGGCCAAGAGCAAAAAGTATTCCAGGACTTAGAACCAGGAAGACACCAGGCAAGACAGGGGGCAAACAGAGTTGTAGGTAAGGCCCCATGGGAAAGGGCCACATCCTCAGCAAAAAGGCGGGAAGGAGGGGCAATAGCTCAGTCGGTGGGGTGGAAGTGGAAAAGGAAAGAGGGCCCAGACTCACGGGTCACCTGCCGTTTTAGGCATTGTGCTAAAAGTCTTACGTGTGTAAATGTGACAACTTAATGTCACAACAATCCCGTTAAGCAAGACCTATGATTATTATCCTCATTTTACAGAGGAGGAAACTAAAGCTGAGGATGGTCAGTATGCCACAGTTACTCAACTAGTATGTGGTAAAGTAGAGTTTTGAAGCTGCGTCTCTCTGATGAGAGTCCATGGTTACACAGATCAACAGAACTTGTCGTTAAGGGTCAAGGTCCAGAAGGAATGCAGCGGAAAGTCGAGTGATGCCATTATAATTTATCTACATATGCCAGTATGTTAGTGGAGTAGAGGCTTAGGCGTCCGTAAGGCACGGACCCTGAGATGTTGGTGAGCACCCACATGCTGCCACATGCCTTCCACAGTTCAGTGAAGAAGAACTGGAAATTTTAAGTATTCCTTCAGGGTTGTAATGATTCCATCAAAACAAACCCTACTCTATGACACTGATATTCCTAAAGACACTGCACTATGATATTCCTAAAGTAACAGCCACCATGAACATACTTGAAACAATGGACTTTATTTCTTTAGTGAAACTCACAAAGTCAAGGTTGACAGGAATGTTGGGTGATTGCCAGGTTCCCTCACTATGAGTAACACTCTCTTGTTCATCAGCATTTCACGTCAGGTGATTAAATTGGTACTTCAGCAAAATTACAGTATGCAACGAGGCATGGACCTTCAAGATCACGAACAAATAACATTGGAAAGGCAAATCCGCTATAATAACTAAGTATTTACTGTGCTAGAAATCTGTGTCAAGCTAAAAGCATAACATGAACTTCAGATGTATGAATGCTACACCCAGAGTTTTCTGTTCACCAAAGGAAAATTTTGCCGTGCAAATAAGCTAACTGTACATGTGATGAGGTACAAAAATAAACGCAAATACCTGTAAGGACATCCGCAGTCCCGACATGGAGGTGGCCTCATGGCCTCGTGCACCTGAGGGTAAGTTAAGGTGATGCTGCAGGTCCCACACGAGACTTGTAGCTGAGACGGACTCTCATCCACACCAGCCCTGGAGCTCTGTGCAGACGAAGGCAGTGTGTCTCAGCTCCACTGTATCCTAACAAGGAGCAAGTGCTCAATAAATATTTGTTAAATTAATAAAGAGTAGAAGGGAAAAGAAACAAAAAGCATATCCTACAGAATGAGAGGGTATGGATGATGATGCTAAGACAATAAATAAAAATGAGCACAGAAGTGAGACCTGCCATTCCCACACACCTTGCAATCTGGTTTTCCTAAGAGCAGGTGTCTGATAATAATGGAGTAGAAAGCATGTAGGCTTTGGAATCAGGCAAAGCTGGTGTCTCAGTCAGCTCAGACTAGGTGGCTTAAGCAACAGACATTTATTTCTCACAGTTCTGAAGGCTGAGAAGTTCGAGATCAAGGTACCAGCAGATCGGGTGTCTGGTGAGGGCCCACTTCCTAGTTTGCAGACAGCCGTTTTCTCATTGTATCCTCACGTGACATAGAGAGAAGCAAGCTCTCTCCTGTTTCTTCTCAGAGGGGCACTAATCTCATTCGAGAGGGCTCCACCCTCATCATCTAATCCCAGATCCATCCCCTGATGTCATCACATTGGGGGTTAAGATTTCAACATATTAATTTGGGGAGACACAAATTACAGACACCTCGGTCTGTAGCATCTGGTGGTGTTTGAATCCAGGCTCTGCCCCTTATCAGTGTTGAACCCTTGCGTACATTACTTGAACCTCACAGGGCCTGGGTTCTCTCAGTTACAAAATGGGAACATAGTGCCTACTTGCAGGCTGTTAGCTTCCTGTAGTTGGAGTGTGTTGTCTATTTTTCCTTTTAACTAATCTATTTGCATCAGCCAGATCAGTGCCTAGCGTATAGAAGGTGCTCAAAAAAATATTTGTGGAGTAAATGAACTACCTTTTTAGTATTCGGTTAATAACATCTTAGGAATAACCAATGTAATGCCTGGTAATAATTAACAAAATAATTACTGTTTTTTGTTTTGTTTTTGCGGTACACGGGCCTCTCACTGTTGTGGCCTCTCCCGCTGTGGAGCGCAGGCTCAGCGGCCATGGCCCACGGGCCCAGCCGCTCCGCGGCATGTGGGATCCTCCCGGACCGGGGCACGAACCCGTGTCCCCTGCATCGGCAGGCGGACTCCCAGCCACTGCGCCACCAGGGAAGCCCTAATTACCGTTTTCTGATGCTGGCTCTGTGCCAGTCATTCCAGTGTGTGTTCTAAGTACAGTGCTGCCTGTCCTCACCACACTGCCCTGGACCACTGTTACCCTCATTGTACAGGAAACGGAACCAAGGCTCAGAAAGGTTATTTTCTTAAAGCAGGTTTCCCAACAGCAGCGCTATTGCAGTTTGGGGTCAGATACATAATCCTTTGTTGTGGTGGTTGACTTGTGCATTGTAGGGTGTTTAGCAGTGCCCCACCCCCGCCCTCTACCAACTGGATGCAAGTAGCAACCCAAGTTGTGACAATCACAGCTGTCTCTAGATGTTGCCAACTGTTCTCCCCAAGGGCAGAGTCACCACCAGCGGAGAACCACTGGCTTAACGTCCCCCCTAGTCATTGGTAGAGGTGGCATTTGAAACAGATGTGTGACACCAAGAGCTAGCCATTGCTTCCTGGTAACACCTGCGTCTTTCGGAAAGACGAAGAAGCAAGGAAGAGATCTGATACTCTGAAGATAAATTCTGTTAATACAATCAAAGGAGTCACAGTGAGGACCACAAAAGACATGTGGGTGTCTGGCGAGGCTGATCACTGGCCACCTCCTCCAGCCAATGTTCCTTAAAAGCTTGGTCATTTAGTAGAAGCAGGACAGAGGAGAAGCACTTTAAAATTTCCCTCTGAAATTGGCATACACTTCAGTGAGAAAGAACCAATATGCATTCACCAGCTCTGTACATATCCACCTGGAAAGACGGATTGAACTTCAGAGGGATATCCAGTATAAACCAGTAAGGTTTTGACACCCCCAGCGATCCATGCCCCCAGGATGTTGGTTAGCTGAGTCGGCTGCTAATCAGAAACTGACCGCATAAAAGAAGGAAAAGGAGGTGGATCTAAATAAATAGTAGGACTCCACATGGAGCTCTTTGATGAACACTGCTTGAAAAAGGACACATAAAAAGAATGAAAGAAGGATGCCTAGTCAATGACAAGTGTGACTTCTAAAGGGAACAGAGGAAATATATTCTAGAAATAAAACGGTGATCGCTGTCACCCAACATCAGAATTTTGAAATGAGTTGCCATGTTTCTGAATCCTCCAAGCCAGGAAGGAAGTCGGGATCCCTAGCAATGAGCAAAGCTTCACAAAGTAGAGATATCACCAGACCTAGTTATGTCCATCATTTACTAGCTGAGTGATGTCATAGACTTTATATGTGTGATTTTCAGCAACAGATTTAATAATCTTTCAAGAGAATCTTTAAGTCAACTGGAAACCTGAGGCAGGTCTTCTGTATTACTCACGTTTTTCCAACAATTCTATCAACGCCTTGGATAAAGACACAAATAGAATGTTTATTAAGTTTGCAAACGACACAAAGCTGAGAGGGATGGTTTAATAAGCTGGATGATACAAAGCACTTCAAAAGCATCTTGACAGGCTAGAAAGATAGGATAAAAATAATAAGATGTTGGGCTTCCCTGGTGGCGCAGTGGTTGCGCGTCCGCCTGCTGATGCAGGGGAACCGGGTTCGCGCCCCGGTCTGGGAGGATCCCACATGCCGCGGAGCTGCTGGGCCCGTGAGCCATGGCCACTGGGCCTGCGCGTCCGGAGCCTGTGCTCCGCAACGGGAGAGGCCACAGCAGAGGGAGGCCCGCATACCACAAAAAAAAAAAAAAAATAATAATAATAATAATAATAATAATAATAAGATGCAATATAATGAGATAAACTTAATTCCTGCACTTAGACCAAAAGGAAAAAAAAGCACATAAGTAGAAGATGGAAGACTCCTGGTATCACGGAAAAAGACTCAGGGTGTTGGTTTTATGGACAGTTTGATATGAGCCAATATTATGTGGTGACTGATTTTTAAAATAAATACAGTACTGAACTACCTTAATAAGAGAATTGTGTCCATAGCAAGGAAGTACAGTCAGACCTCAGCTGGGATGTCATGGCCGATCCTAGGCACCTCATTATAAGATGTATATTAATCTTTAAAGAAGACCAGATAGATAAAGGACCCCTAAAGGAAAAATCAAAAGACCTGAGGATATTTATACCAATAAAAAGATATGATTTAAGGGAAGTGAAAGAATCCGTTTTCAGTATTTGACGACTGCTCCATGAAAGAAGGGTTAGGCTTTGTAGAGGCTTACTCAGTGGGACCAAAGTAGCCCAGTGAGAGGAAAATTTCAGTTTCCTATTAGAAAGAACTTCCTAATAGCTAAGCTATTCAAAAATGAGTGGCCACTATTTTGAGGCAGTGGACTTTCCAAGATTGAGAGTATTTAACAAAAGCTAAATGGAAATTTGTCCTGTACTTTGAGGAGTTTTCTGGATTGAGTGAGACCAGATTACATATAGCCTAAAAACCCTTGAAACAGTAAGATTATGATTTTTTTTGAAGTGAAAATTAAAGCTAATATATTTTCCGAAAAGTCATAAAGTTATAAACCATACTCATCAGTTCATTCAGTCCCATGTCATTAATTCCTGTTGATCTGGATGAAGTATTCAGGTTTTCCATTAGAGTTTTGCCATTTGTTACCCAATTCAGTGGTATTACCTAAAGGCTATCAGAAACTTACATTTGTTTTTTTTAAAAAGTTCTTTTTATGAATCTTCTTGAAAATCTTCATTTTGTAAAAACATCAGCATAAGGTAATGATTGTCTATAGAGGACAAAACTTAAAATAGCATGGTTAAAAATTTGAGTACAATGCAATTAGCAGGAAACTTGGATATTTCTGTGACATAACATTTTAGCATAATAACTAGAATTATGACTGATAACTTTATATCAGGACATATGTTTTAAATAAAAATTTTTTTAAAGGTGGAAAATGCAATATTAAAGCTGAGAAGGTTCTCCTGTTCCGTGTGAGAACTAAAAGGATAATTATATTTAGGGTTCCTTGATGTCATGCACCATTATGGGTGTATTATAGACATGAATTTAGAAGAATGTCAGTATCTGCTGCTCATCTTGTCACTTTACATTCTGTGTTATGAAACAGATAGCCTCTGTTTTCAGGATGGCAGTATTCATTTTACTTTTCTTTTTAGAAAGTAAAATCTGAGCCCTCTTTTTATTTTTTTCAAAATAACTATTTGTGTTATGGCTGTGCAGCATAGTAATACAAAATCATAATAAAGTAGACCTGTAGGAAGTACCTTACCTTAATTAATTACCTAATTAATTACAGGTATGTATTAATAACTTTTCTATAGGAAAAAGGTATTAATTCCTCTGTATGAGTTTGAGAAGCTGTACTTGGAAAGAAGTTGCATACTAACTAATGCAGAGTAACCATTGCTTTACTGACCAGAGCTATTTGTCCGTGGCAACGTCTGGGGTGGTAAAATTAAAGGTGAATGCTGATTCATTTGAACTTAATATAGTTTGTAAGTCACGTTGGTCCCAGAGCTTTTTTCCAAACTACGACTATCGAAGCAACTGAGATAGAAGATCGACCTTTTGGTAGCCACTGTATGATTTCCATTATAATCTAAAGTGTGACTCTTATGGTCTGTTGTTAAGAAATCCTTATTCTAGGGTTTTCCAGAACTTTGGCAAAGTCTCCCCACACCGCAGGAGATGACATACCACTATGTTCATTCATGGGTGAGGTGGTATACTCTGGTCGACATTACACTGCTCACTGAGTATTTCCAGCCAAAAAAGTGATGAGTAGAAAAAACATGTGCAGTTTCTGGGCTAGAACATTTAACTGCTGATGCAAGACCCTCTGGGGTCCTTCTGTCCCTTTGATAGGGTGACCGACAAACCTCAAGACAGTGGTTGCTCCATCAAACTGGATCCCTCGGTGACCACAATGTACAGAGAACCCTGTCAACTTATGACGAATCTATAGCGTCAGAAAGAAAAAACCCTTTGCTTTCTTAAGCTACCAAGACTATAGGGCTATTTCTTACTGTGGCACAACCTAGCCCATCCTGATTGATACGTAAGGATTGCAGTTAAGAACAGCCTTTGCAATCACACACGTGGGTTTGCATTCTTACTCTGTCACTTACAAACAGTATGACTTTGGCAAGTTGCTTAACATCTTGTGCATTCTGTTTCCTCGTGTATAAAACAGGAATAGTAAAGGTCCCTGCTTTACAGGATTCAACAAAATAACACGTGTTTAACGGGTAGCATGGGGTCTGCCCCATAGTATGTGTGTAATAAACATTAGTTATTTTTATTAAGTCATAACTGAACAAGTATGTAGTCATCATTTGTCACGCGCCAGGCATTGTATATGTCCTTGGAACACCAGTGGTGTCCAAGACAGGCACAGTTTCTTAAAGGGGCTTAGGTTCTAACTGGAAGAGAGCAGCAAAGGATGAAAAGGCAATTCGAAGTGGAAGGACAGGTGGCAGGATAAATGGAAGGTGGAAATACTGGGTCTTTGGGAGCAAGAAGGAAGGGCACTTAACCCCGTCTGGGAAATGAGGGAAGGCACACCAGGGAAAGCGACATAGAAACTGAGATCGGAGCGATAAGTCACACTTATCCGGGCAAAGGTACGGGGAGGAGAGGAGGGATTTTTCAGTTCTCTGTTTTGTTCAGCAACCCACCGAACACTCTGCGGCTTAAACAACACTTAATTATTTCACACAATTCTGTGGCCTGCCTGGATGGCTCTTCTGTTTCACGTGGTCTCAGCTGGGGCATAAGAATGACTGGATGGTCCACAGTGGCCTCAGTCACGTGGCATGCCAGGAGTTTCACTGGGGCTGTCAGCTGGTGGGGGGGACCCCAGTTCTCCCCTCCAAGCCAACCGCCTACACCCGCTCCCACCCCCCCACCCTGCCCCCACCCTGGGCTCTACCTCATGGCTGCCTGGGCTCCCTCCCTTCATGGCAGCTGGTCTCTTCGAAGGAGCATTGAAAAAGCAAAGGTGCAAGCTGGAGGCCTCTAAGACCCAGCCTCAGAGCTCACACACAATCTCTTTACTAGCTGCTACCGGCCAGATCTGGGCTGCAGCCCAGATTCCAGGAAAGGGGAAGCCGACTCTGCCTCTTGATGGCTCGGTGACAAGGTCACACTGCAAAGGAGCACGTGGGCTGCGCGGTATTATGACCATCTTTGAAAACACAATGTGCTGTGCGGGAAATTTCAGGAACCACGGCCAGTTTCATTCAGGAGGGTTGAAATTGGGGTAAGAAGCAGCAGGTGATCAAAATGCAGCAGCCGTAAGCTGGGTTCCGATCAAAACAGGCTTTATAAGGAGGAGCAAATGTCCTGCTTTGCCCAGTTGCCTCCTCGTGCCAGGACAAGTTTGTATCGTTAGCAACGCCCACATTCACCCTGGAAACGTGTCCCAGTGTGCTGATGAATTGTACGGTCACCTGTCATGTCTTGGGTTCTCCCAGGAGGAGCTCGTGAGGTCAGAGGTCCGGCCCCTGTTCCAGGAGAGGAGGAGCCCCTCGGTGGAGTAGTGGCAAGGGGATGAGGACGTGAATACCAGCTCATCTAAGAAAGGACCCCAGGAAATACTAGTAGGGGAGTGGAGAAGTGAAACAGGGAAGGAATGGACCATGATCGGGCCACTCCCGTTGCGGGCAAGCAGAGCTCAGGACCAGGGGGACTGTGGGAGCTAGCGCCGAGCAGGCGGAAGCCAGGGCATCGCTCCTCCTCCTCCCCACCCGGTCCGGCTCCGGGCTGCTGCCAGGAGCACTAACTCCGCAGCAGTTCTGGCTTGTCCTGCACGCCTACCCTGCGTGCTCCCCAGGCCAGAAGAAAGTGCAGAGCTCAGGGGGTCACTGTCAGCCGTCTTTAGAGTCCGAGGTGAATGCAGAGACGTCGCCATATTACTGGATTCCGTCCCAAGTCATGCTAAGGTTTTAATGTGGTCTTGGGGGCTAAAGGGGGTCACGGAAGGACTTTTTTTTTTAATCAGGAGAATAACCTGATCAGATCGACATTTTAGAAAGATGACACCATCTGCAGAGTGGAAAATACATAACAGGAAGTGAGTGAGAGGCTGCAGGGAGACCAAATTGGAGGTTGCTATGGTTATAACAGAGCTGCACATTGTCATGCATGGAACAGCTTGGACGTGCAGAGAAAATGCAGTGTCTTCATTTGTCTGCGGTGAGCTGATGTTCCTCTAGGATAGCAAGGGCAGGTCCACGGTGTCTGGCCTGGCTGTCAGCTGAGTCTGACTTGCCGTCTCAGCAGTCCCTTCTGTGGTGCTCTGTCCCTCCTGGACGAAGATGCTCAGTCTCTCGAGGGGCCCTCCCCGTCCCCTGCTTCCTTCCGTAAACGTGTGTGTGGGTGTGTGGAACGTAGAAGGGGGTGGGCAGCGAGGTGTTGTCGCTTAAACGTTCTTTTTAACATCGTCTCAGGGAGGGACCCGGATCGTTGCTGGTCCTTCCTTGAGAGTGAAAGATCTGCCGTCTGCTGGCCCCCAGCCCAGTGTCCTGTGTCCACCTGGTCCCTGGGTGCTTGTCTGGCCTTGGATGCTAAGACCTGAGGTTGATGAACGTCGAGTCCCTCCTTGACTGCAGCAGTGCTCCCAGAGAGCATCTGCTATCACTCCCTTTGTCCCTCACTGGAGGGGACAGAGCCCTGAGTCTCTGTCATGTCCTCCCCCCTCCCCATGGCAGCCTCCCCACGGCAGCCCCGTGGTGGAGTCATGGGCTTCATCTCAGGGTTTACCCCTCACAAGGGAGAGGCTGGAGAGAGCCAGAGACACATCTGCTCACTCTTCTCCCCTCTCCTGACGAGGCCAGGTTGCCCCAGGCTGGTGCAGGGCCCCCTACGTGGCAGGCTCCTCCCGGAGCCCCGCATCGGGAAGCTGGGCAGGAGCTCTCAACCTCAGTCCTCTCCTCACCCTCTGTAAGCACACTGCCTGCTCTCTGGGCCGAAGCTCGGCTCTTCTCGCTCCCTCTGTGTATCTTTTCTCATAGTCTTCTTGGGCTTAAAAGTAAAGCCTTGCTTTTACTTATTCTACCAGGTAGCTATTGACCCCAAAAAGAAGTGCCAGATAACGAACAGTTCCGACAATCACTTTTTCTCACTGATAAGCAGGTCAGTTAAGAGTTGAGGGATCTGTGATACACCTGTCATCTTCCTCCCGGGACTGCAGGGTTCCACGGGCATAGTCATCTCAGGCCAGTGGCAGAGACACAGACAGCAGCCCATCCGGGTGGGCACTTCTCAAGCTTTTGGTCTTGTCACTCCCACTAGCATGCCGTTGTCCGAATTAAGCCATTTGACCAAATCCAGAGTCAAGAAGAGAAATAAACTCCTGCTTCTTCAGTCGGAGACACAGCAAGTGACGGGGAGGGAGAGGGGGCTGGGGGAGGGGGCATTGACGCAGCCTACCATGCTGCCTGTCACCAAATTCTCCTGCGATTAAGAAGTAGCTTCTCTTCCCCATGTTGGCTGGAAGGGTAGGTACTGTCTCTATGTCACAGGAAAACTCTATGACCTGCTTTGCTTAGTCCTTGATGGCTTACAAGCTATGAGTAAAGGAACTTGGGGAAATTCACTCAAAAGTATATTGAACGTTTGTATATGCCAAGCGATAGCGATGAAACAATGAATAAAACAGAAAAAGCCCTTGCCTTTATGAAGCATGTGTTCCAGTGGGCATGGACAAAGACTGAGAAAATAATTGTGTAATATGATGTTAGCTAGTGGTAAGTGCTGTGAAGAAAAATAAAGGAGGATTCGGGGAAATCCTCTCGGAGAAGGTAGGGGGAGGTGGCGTTTCAGCAGAGGCCTAAATGCAGTGAGGGCAGCAGTGTGTGGACAGCGGGAGGGGAAGTGTCCCAGGAAGCGTGGAGGGCGATGCACAGGCTGGGAGGCTGAGGTGGAGGCACGTGCTCGGCTTGTTCGAGGAACAGCAAGAAAGCTGGGGTGGCTGGACCACGATGATGACAGGACAGACCGACGAAGCTAGAGCCTCAGCCAGCAGCTAGACAGCAGCTTGAAGACCGTTGCGGAGGTGAGGTGGGGAGAAGCACGTGGCTTGGGTCCGACTGGGCTGTTAGCATCATTCCAGCTGCTGGGTGCTGTGCTAGCTACCGCGGGGGCGGATGGGAAAGAGCAGGAGGGACTTAGGAGAGCAGCAGAACTCCAGCTGTAGAGCCCAGATGAGAGATGGGCCCAAACAGTTTGTCTTGCGCCAAAACAGTTACCGTGGCAGCAGTGGAGAAGCATTTGGAAAAGGAATATACTGAATATGTTGAAGGAAGAGCCCACAGTATTTGGTGATAGATTGGGTGGTAGGTGAAAAAAAGATAAAAGATGGCTCCCCAAGATTTTGGCCTGGGTAACTGGGTACATGGTGGTACTATTTACTGAGAATGACATTGGGAGAGAAGTGGTTTGGGAACCAGGGGATAAAAAGTAAGACTTCTGTTCTGGACACGTTCCAGAGTATTCCGTGGATGCATGGCCCCGTGGCACATGTCAGAAACTGAACACTACCTGTGGGAACCCTCCGTCCTCCCACCTCTACCCGCACTCCTTCTGCAGGCAGATGGTGTCTGGGGTTGACGTGGACACGGTCATTACTCAGAAAGGCAAAAGAGAAAAGAATACAGCTCCACTGGAAAATAATACAAGCAGTATCTCCATACCGTGGAATACTGCTCAGTAGTAGAAAGGAGCAAACTATTGATACACAAAACCACTTGGATAAATCTCCAGGGAATTATTCTGAGGGACAATCCAATCCCAAAAGGTTGCACACCTAATGATTCCATGTACGTGACATTTTTGAAGTGACAGAATTTTAGAAATAGAGGACAGATTAGCGGTTGCCGGCAGCTGGCGACAGGGGTGCGAGGGAGGGGTAAAGAGAGGCCAGAGGGGTTGTGGATACAAAAGGGCAACACGAGGGATTCTTACAGTTGGATTTGTTCAGTATCTGACTGTGGTGGTGAATATACAGCCTGCACAGGTGATCCAGTTATATAGAGTTAACTACACAAACACACACACACACACACACGCGCGCGCGTGCGCGCGCGTACAAAGTCCGAGTACCGTCAGTGAATTGTATCCATCTCAGTATCCTGATCGTGACATTCTACAGTAGTTTTGCCAAATGTTTCCTTTGAGGAAAACTGGGCAAAATATACACGGTATCTCTATTATTTCTATAATTGCAAGTGATGCAACAGTTACCTCAATGCCAATTTCAATTTTAAAGAAGTAATCGAGGTAAAAGAGGATCTAAGCCACACTTTTCTCTGGAGTTATTTATTCATGGGGTGGTGTTTAGTAAGTGCCTGCGAGGAGCTGGTACCCGAGACACTGCAGAAGGGTGACGGGCGAGGAGGAGGAACATGCAGTGGTCACACCATCGTCTCCCGTTCATGCCTGACTTCCTTGCCTTCGCCAGTAGAGGCTGGGAAATGCACAGGAATTAAATATTTATCTACAGCTTAGAATTCTGTAGTTCTTTTAGAGGTGTGACTGAAGGGAATGATTAACAGAATGCATTTTTTAAATGGAGACAGAGAAGAATGTGGTGGATTGAACTGTCTGCTACCCCTTTCAGAGAGCATCCCTGACAGCAGTTCATCGCCCTGTCGTTTCCCTCTGCCTCCTGCGTTGAATGCAGCAAAATTGATGAAGGAACAAGTGGCAGATAGTTGATTGAAATTTCTTCTCAGTTGCCTTCAGCTTTTATTATAATGATTAAAGAAGTAGTAAAACACCGATGAGAAAGCTTATTTAAGTGGTAGGCAAGAAATAATATTAAAACCGAAGAGATGCCATTACATCTAAGTTTTCACGACCTGAAGAAAATTTAACATAGTCTCAATGTCCAAAACCTTCTCAAGGCTGAGGGAAGCCTTCTATTTAGATGGAATTTGTCCCGTGAGTTAGCTTGGCATTCTTTTTTATTTTTTTATTTATTTTTTAATTTTTTAATTTTTTTTAATTAATTTATTTTTTTTTTTTTGCGGTACGCGGGCGTCTCACTGCTGTGGCCTCTCCCGTTGCGGAGCACAGGCTCCGGACGCGCAGGCTCAGCGGCCGTGGCTCACGGGCCCAGCCGCTCCGCGGCATGTGGGATCCTCCCGGACCGGGGCACGAACCCGTGTCCCCTGCATCTGCAGGCGGACTCTCAACCACTGCGCCACCAGGGAAGCCCGGCATTCTTTTTTAATTGCATTAATTACTTTCATTCTTAGAAATCCATTGGTTTTTTTTTTTCATCATCATTACCTTCATAGAATCATAGAAGTGTCTAGAATATAATGTATTTAAACCTCATCATATCACAGCTAAAGAAAACAATGCTCACAAAGGTTAAGTGACTGGGCCAAGATCTCATATGGCAGGTTCGTTCAATACCCTTTCCAAAATAACACACTCTCGGTGGCATAATCATCTTCCCTTGTCGCCCAAATGTGTCTTTAACAAATACAATTGATAATTACAGCAGTATAATCAAAAGACACACTCTAACATCCAGATAAAACAGCTGCAAAAGCAAATCTTTTAATAAAGTTGAGGCTGGAAGTGGAGATTACGAAGAGTAAAGGCTAGGAGCGCAGGCTCTGGCGTCAGACACCTGGGATCAGCCGTCCCATCTGCTAAAGGAGCTACAGCAGGTTCCCTGCATATCTGAGCTTCAGTTTTCTTAATTATAAACTGTGGGTAATAGTAGTACTGATGTCAGATGCTTTGCTATGAAGATTAAAAATGCTATGATGAATGTAAAGCCCTTATCACAGTGCTTGCTACATAGTAAGCGCTCAGTACATCTTAGGCAGTGTTACTACATCTAGTCTATGACTTTTAATTAATAAAAAATAAAGGGAAGTCTGACCTCAATACCAAGTCACTCCTAAAAACAAGGAATTAAATAAGCCCTGAAAACCTTGGGAAACGTTCAATTGAAAACAAATTGGTACCATCATATCTCCACCTTTCTTTTACAAAATTAAATTATTTTTCATTAACAAAAACAAACCAAAAAAGGCATTTATTATTAAAATTCAGTGAGAGAACATAAGTTCTGTTTTTATGACATTTTTAGTATTTGGTTAAACCAGATTGTCAGGGCTTCCCTGGTGGCGCCGTGGTTGAGAGTCCGCCTGCCGATGCAGGGGACACGGGTTCGTGCCCCGGTCCGGGAAGGTCCCACATGCCGCGGAGCGGCTGGGCCCGTGAGCCATGGCCGCTGAGCCTGCGCGTCCGGAGCCTGCGCTCCGCAACGGGAGAGGCCACAACAGTGAAAGGCCCGCATAACAAAAAAAAAAAAAAAAAAAAAAAAAAAAAAAAAGAAAAAAACCAGATTGTTAAAAGCAGGGAACCTATTTTTGTCCCAAATCTTCAGCTTACCTGTTTTTGACCAACAGTGTATATTTGTATACCCAATTATTTCTGAATAAGCAAACACTTTGAAAGCCAAAATTCTTCTTATTATAATATTCAGAAGTATTCCAGAAGACACAGACAATTTAACTTCCTATATTCATGTGGTCAATCATCATTATTCATAGATTTCATATTTGCGAATTCACCTATTTGTTAAGATCTTCTAGTCGTGCTTTTGTGGTCATTTGCAGAGATGTGCAGAGCAGCAGAAAATTTGTCACCGACACCCACATTCCAGCTGAGGAGGGCACGGCAACGCTGCCTTCTTATTTCAGCTCTCATACTGTAAACAACTGTCATTTTCGTTGTCTATTTAGTGCCACGTCTTTTTGCATTTGGGGGCTTTTTATTAGTGATTTCCCTGTTCGGAATGGCACCAAATGAAGTAGTGAAGTGCTGTCTGTTGTTCCTAAGTGCAAGAAGGCTTGTGCTCCACAGACAAAATATGTGGATTAAATAAGCTTCATTCAAGCCTGAGTTACAGCGCTTTTGGCCATGAGTTCAATATCAGTGAATCAACAACATATGTTAAATAAGGTGTCTTTAAACAGAAACACACATAAAACAAGGTTAGGTATTGATTGGTTGATGAAATGCTGTGACCAGAGGCTCACAGGAACCTTGCCCTGTATTTCCCCTGAGAGCAACAGTTCAGTATTTGCAAATTCGGTGTTTGCACTGACTATAGAAAACATAAATACTGTGAATATTGAGAATCAATTGTATTATATTTAACCCCCTATCACATAACTGTGATGATACATTATATTTGTAGGGCACTTTGCAATTTTAAAAGCCCATCGTAACTATTATCACATATGATACCCATGGAGGTTAAGATGAGAGTCATTATTGCTCAATGAAACAGAGTAACAGGTCCAACTGAGGTTACCTGGTAGAACTGGATATTTTCCTCCGGGTCTGTGACATCTCACGATGCTTCATGCAGCACAAAGATTAACTGCCACTGAGCAGTGCTTTATCTTACGACTCAGGGAAGGAGAACATGGTGTATTCTGGGGAGAGCAGTCTGAACTGTGAAGATCCCTTGCATAATCTTATTAATGACCTAGAATTTAAACGCTGGAGACCTTGAAGATTAGCACATTGGGATGGAAAGAAATCAGGCTATCCTTCATTTGAATACACTGAAGGACAAAATAGAAAAACAGAATGAAGAGTGGACAGAAGAAGCAGATTTAGCCAATATGTTTGTGCTTTAGAGAATCCCCCAGCAGGCTTATGGCCACGTTTGGGAAGGCTGACCTCGCTGCAGACTTTTCTATAATAGTTGAAGAAAGCACAGAGAAGCCATAGAAATACAAATATTTGCTTGGAAGAGTTATTCATCTCTTAAAAATTGGTAGGATGTGAATAATCCTGCTATTTAAAAGAACATTAAATGTTTACAACAGATATTTCATATGACCATTATGTTTTCTGCCAGCAAGCATGGCTACGTTTTAATTGTGATACCTCCATGCTCTGGAAATAAGATAGATAGACTGTTGTCTAAGATTTTTTTCTGCTTTTAAATGTAGCTATTAAAAACAAAGTGTATTTATGCAAGGAAGCTAATCTTCTCAAAGAAACTTTCAATGATTTTTTAATTTGTAATTCAAACTACTTCCCCCAGGTAGATTTATTCTCAAACTATAATTCCGTCTTAAATGTCCAGGAGGAATTAGCATTTGAAGTATGAACTCAGAGGATAAAGCAAAGTCGCGGATCAGGAAGAAGGCACTCTTCCGTTTTTCTTTGTCACTGGCGTCAACTTTATTTAACAGATTGTCCTTCAGTCTCGGCTACGGTACCTAGACAGATACAGTGGAGAACAATGTCCGCTGAGCTTACTAACTTCACCTTGCAGATGGGTTCCTGCTCAAACCCCCACTTGATAGATGAGGAAAGAGGCGCGGAGAATTTAAGTGACATGTGCCAGGTCATATAGCAAGTAAGGGGTGGAGCCAGGACTTCAGGGTGAGTCTTTCTGTGCTGGCTTGTCTGTTTATTGTCTGTGCTTGCTTTATGAATGAGAAAGGCCCTGGGAGATAGACGTAATGTATTTATTTGACGGTTCAAATAGAGGATCATTTGAATCAATGATTCAGTCATTGATTGAAATTGACTGAATCAATGATATCAGTCAATCCCTGATATCTTTCTGCTCTCCTCTCTTCTTCCCCTTCCCCTGCATCTCCCAGGGCTGATCCTTGTGTCCTCATCGTTTGCAACCAGCAGAGGTCTCCAGGCTGTCTGTCACCCTGACACAGAGACCCACACACAGAAGGACCTGACTTCAAATTTCTAGTTAATATGGGAGGTACAATAGGAGGCAGAGAGGAAAGAAAATTCAATCAATAAGAACAGGCTCAACACAGACCATATGCACAAATTAATTTTTGTGGGACTAATTATTAAGCATATTCTAAAACATTAAGTTTTTATTGATTTTTCTTACTATGAGTTATAGGAATCAAAGCCTAAAACAAGTAAACACGTTTAGTCCTTCTTTTAATAGTAAGGTTATTTAATTTAAATTAATTAATATCCAATTAATGGCAATATCAGGTACAAATGGAGTCATGTTATTAATTTAAAACAAAGTGACCTAGTCTCGCAAATGACTTACTATCATGTGGCTTAATAGTTTGAAAGTTTGATTTTACTGACTTCTTAAAAAATGTAATTAATTGACTTTATTTTTTAAAGCAATTTTAGGTTTACATAAAAATTAAAGGAAAGAACGGAAAGTCCCATATACCTGCTCACCCTTCCCCACATGCGTACATAGTTTCCCCTGTTATTAACGTCTTGCTACACCATAATTATCGTTGGTGTTATATACTTGCCACAGCCTAGCAGGTTTCTTATAATGATGACAAGATGTTGATACAGTATTATTAACTGAAGTCTATAGTTTACATTAGGCTTCACTTTTTGTGTTGTACAGTCTACAGATTTTGATAAATGTATAGTGAATGACTAGTCTCCACCAATGCAGTATCATTAGGATAGTTTAGTCTAAAAATCCCTTGTGTTCCACCTGTACTTTCCTCCTCACCCCCTACCCCCAGCAGCCACTGATCTTTTTACTGTCTCCATAGTTTTGCCTTTTCCAGAATGTCATGTAGTTGGAATCCTAACCTTTTCAGATGGACTTCTTTTACTTAGCAATAGACATTTAAAGATTCTCCATGTCTGTTCGTGTCTTGATAGCTCATTCCTTTTTATTGCTGGATAATATTGCAGCCTTATTTTGCTGAGGGAAAAAAAATCAAGAAACTAAATCTGAATAGTCATTATAGGAAAAAGGTAGAAATCAATAAAGAAAAACAGTTGTTCAGCTTTGCTCATAATTATATGAACTTCACAGCTCTTTGCCTGGCTAACATCAATGGCAAGCTGGATGCCACCAATTAAGCGATTCCATTTCACGCTGTGTGCTGTGTGGGGTCTCCTTTGCCTGACTCACGTTTATAATCATCTTAATCCTAAAGCAACTGTTTTTAACAAATATACATATATCCTCTTTAAGATAATGTAATTCTGTTAAATTAAATTAAGAGGGAGATTTCACACTAATGATTAAATTGGTTTTGCATATTCTGTGGCTCTGTTGTGGTTATGTGTTTCTTAATAGTCCTTATCTATTTTTGAAAATTGTTGCAGTCGTTTCTGTGCTACATTTCCCAAAAAGTCAATCAGAGCCTGTTCATCTGAGGTATCTGCAAAACCTTTCCACAAAAGTTGAACGCTTTTGAGGTTCAGAGAAATGACTCATTAAGCCACAATTCAATTAAATTTAGCAAATATTTCTTGTACAACCACTATAGGCTTGCAGTTGGCATAGGGACCTGTTTTTAAACTTCCTGTTCATTTTATTTTGACTTTTTGATAAGAGCAGATTAAAATACCTTCTTCTGCAATAAAAGAAGGAAAAAAGCCCTACTGTATATATTGAATTTCGAAGACACGAAAGGAGAGCTGGACGGAGAGTGAGGGGGTCTCTCTCCTGTGCCTGTCTCCCTTTGTCTACATGCCCCAAAGCTGCAGCATTTTCCATACCAGGGGACCTAATAGGACTCTATCAGCTCAGTACTTCCCAAAAACTCAGCTGTCCCCAAGTTCCTAGAAGGTCACTGTGCCCTCCAGAGCTGCACTTAAATAGCCACCGTAGGATGTGGAGGAGAGACAACAAATCTTTTCTGGGAAAAGGCTGAGGGGGCTAAAGAGTGGGGAGAAGGGGGCGGATGCCGACCCAGCCTTGTGCTTTCAGGAGCAGAACTGCTCTGCTCTCTGCATGCAGGGTGACCCGGATGAAAAGGCTACATGTCACTCTGACACGTACCAGGTACAGTCCTTGCGAGGGTTTGTTTTCTATTTTTTTTTACTTGAAGTATAGTTGATTTATAATGCGCCCGTCTCTGCTGTACAGCAAAGTGACTCAGTTATACACATATAGACATTCTTTTTTTTTATATTCTTTTCCATTATGGTTTATCCCAGCAGATTGGATACAGTTCCCTGTGCTACAGAGCAGGACCTTGTTGTTTATCCCTTGTACACGTAAGAGTTGAGATCAGACTTGCGGTTGCCAAGGGTGACGGGGCTAGCAAGAGGGATGGATTGTGAGGGGTTTTATACAGATTCCTACCCCCGGGGTGAAACCACAAAGATTTGAAGCCGTCCCCTACGTGGGTACAGCCAATACATACCAATTTATGGTTATTTTCACCCACCCTCATACACCCAGCTCGTAAAACTCTGATGCGTGTTAGATTCCCCTCGCTTCCCACACACGCACGCACGCACACACACACGCGCACACGCACACACGCACGCGCACACACACACGCACACACGCACGCGCACACGCACACACACGCACGCACACGCACACACACACGCACACGCACACGCACACCATGGATTAGTCAAGAGAACAGAAACGCTCTCAGCAAACCCATTTAGCACCAGAATAGCCAGACGTTCTGCTCTCTGCCGCATGGCACCCCCTAGGACGGCTTCCACAGGCCGGGTGCACTTGATGGGGGCTGGCTGGACGCCTCACTCGTCCTCTTTACCAAGACGAGCTTCTTTATGGGACAAGGCGCCCTGCAGACAGATACTTTGGAGGAGGCGGTAGGGGAGCAGCCCCCGCCCCCGCGTACACGTGTGGCATCAGCAACAGAAACATCTGCTGATGATGAACCCACTTTCTCATAAACGCTGCAAAGCACACATTATTTTTGTCAAAGACATTTCTGTCTTTAATGACAAACCTCATTGTTTTTTGAAGAGAATTCCTTTAATAATGATAAAAATTCAGGTGGCATTAATGAGAATTTGTAATGTATGTTATAATTAGAATCTATTTTCAGTGTTATATGCAGGATATAAATGGACTTCCTTTCTCTATCAATAAAAAACACGTTTAAGTATTCACAGTATCCTAGATTTTTAAAAATAGCAATGTAATTGCATAATATAACATTTTTATATATCTGATATATATCTGGTCTTGGTATTTAAGGGGATAGAAAATGAAATTGAAGCTTGAAATAAAAAGTAGAGGAAAGAGCAAATAACAGTTTTTAGCTGAGATAAAAGGGTTTCTTGTTTTTAAAAAAAGCATTGTACATAACAGTTTTCATCTTCACATTTAGAAATCAGAGCCCCACCCTCTTTGTCACACGGTAGAGAAGAGAGACACAGAAAATCAAGCTGATTAACTGCTCTATTCCTGTGCAAATACTAACCCTTAAATATTTCTCTATAATGCTTCCAAGGAAAGGAAATAAATCTACAAGACATTTTTCGCTATTTTCAAAGCTCCCTGTATTTTGATTCCCGCTGTGAAGGACAGGAATATGAAAACTAAACCCATTTTGCAAGGATGAGAATTCTTACTCATGTTCTTTATGCTGTTATTCAAGAATGACAGCGATCGGGTTTTAGAGCCTGCATTCCACAGGTGTGAGCAATAGACAACCCTGCCACGTCCTGTCTTCCATGCAGATGGAATCTATACACTAAATTACTGCTGTGGATTCATTAAAGCAGGGGTTCGTTTCCAACTGTAATGGGGGCCCATTCCAGTTTCCTATGTCAGACCCATCACTCAAACTGGCATTCAGGCTCACTTCTCTGCAAAGCCCTTCCCCAGCGCTATCCTGCCTCCAAATGCAAGTGATAAACGTGTCAGCTTGCAGTGCTTTCCCCATCTCTGAGGACCATCAATCATTGCAGTTCAGAGAAGCTTTTCTATCAGCCTTTTGGGGTTTATACCCATGAGGATATTACTTTTGTGGTTGCACAAAGGAGAATTATTACTTGAAATGGCTTTGGTGTTTCCTCAGTGTCTTTTTTAGCTTCTTTTCATGAAATTGACAAGCACAAGTCAGACTGTACATTTATATGAATGCAGGTCCTGGGATGTAAGTATCCCGATGGTGCTGAGTCCTGTGGAGGTGGGGATATGAGACCATCCAGTATTTAGAGACCTCCTCAAGGTACAGGGAGCCATGGCTTGGTATTGAGAGGCCATACTTAGTTCACCACAGGCTGAATTAGAAAGGTCAGTTAACAGTAATAAAAGAAGTATGTAAATAACTTTGAGTTGAGGTAGGAAATTTTAAAGATCAGGAGAAGAACACACACATACACACACACACATTAAAAAAAAAAAAAAAACAGCCTTTGACATCTCAGAAGAAGCAGCGCTGAGTTTTATTTCCCTCTGTTGATTTCACCACACCAGGAGTGGCACCTGGATGGCACAGAAAGCTCCAGCAGCAGTAACATTAACATTTCATGTTTTAGTCCTAGAAGAATAAATAAATAAACATGTCCCAGGTCGGCAGCAGTTCGGACCAGGAAAACCCAGGAGCAAAGTCATTTTCTTGCAAAAGACAGGTTTTCAGAAAAGGAAGTTTACAAAATTCTATAAGTAAAAGAGTTGAAAAGGAAGATTTTTCTCTCCTCTTGCCCGGGAGGATGAAGGCAAGCGTACCCAGTTGGGCTATTAGGGTAAAATGAAATTTACTGAAGGCTGTGGATCAGGGAAAAAAACTGCTAGAGTTTTGTTTTCAAACCGGTTTAGGTCTTCAGATTACTTATAGTCACAGCGTAGAAAAGTCCAAATTTCTACAAGTTCTTCGTTTCATCTGAAGTTCAAGATAGGTTAAAGCTGATGGGTTTTAACTGATGAAAACATGTGCCTCTGATTTAACATGTTTGCAGTGATACGTTTGTTGCTATAGTGGCAGTGAGTCGCCATTAAGCACAGCTTAGGTGACAAAGAACTGGTTCCAAAAAGAAATGGGAAGTTTAGTGCCTTCAGCCTGGAGAAGGGAGAAGATGGTGGTTATCAGATCATGTTAGTCAGCGCTCTTGCTCTGCCTTTTGAGGCTCCTGAGTGGGCAGATTCGACCTCATCTGAGGGTGGACCAGCTAGTGAAGCAGAGGACGCTGCACGGCACCCTGGCCACCACCTACAGACCAAGCACTTCATGAGTGGACCAGAGAAAACCATCTAGCTGCTTTCCCATCCTTCTCCCAGAACCCCAGCATCTATTCTCGGTGTGTGTCTACACCACACTGGGCCCCCTCTCTGGTTGATGTGAAGCATATAACAGATGGAACGTTCTGGGCTAACAAGTGGCAGATGGCTGTAATTGTCTGAGACATCTACACTGGCAAATTTTCTTTTGTATTTTCATAAAATTTCCCCCAAATTCTGGTGTGAGTAGAGATTTTTTGATGGAGCACAGTTGTATGGCCACTATGATTGACAAAAGTATTTAAGAAAAAGTGACAAAAATCCACTAACTGAACTTGAATTAACTGGTCTAGTTCTTTATAACTCTTCACCACCATCTCAATACACACATACACACACACAAACACACACAGGTGAGCGCATGCGGACACACATACACACTTGCACGGACTTGCACAAACACAAACCTGTCCTTAACGTGGTATTTTCTCTGTGCCACTGAAGGCAGCATAAAACAGTGAAAAAGAAGATTGCCATATTGAAGTCAGATAGAACTTGGCTTGACTTGCAAACCAACTGCCTGACCAGCAAGATGACTCCTGGTATGTGGTTCTGTCTCTGAGTTTTAGGGGCTTGTTATCAGTATGTATATGTATAACTGATTCATTTTGCTGTGCAGCAGAAACTAACACAACATTTTAAATCATCTAGACTCCAATAAATTTTTTTTTAAGTTAATGATAATAGACGTAAAGAACTTGGCACAGTAGGTGGTCAAAGACACTCAACAAATTGAGGATAAACAAGGAAACGGGTTGTGAATCGGCCTGTAGCCAATTCCGGAAATGCCTTATTAACCTTTGAGATACAGCTGCAGGTTTCACCCAAAAGTACAAAACATCACTGGCAAGATGGATGAGGATTTCCATCTCACATTTTTCATCCTCTCGTTTCTGATAGAGTCTAAAAAGGCCTACAAGCAGCCTAGATGTTTGTGAAAGAGGAGAAGGCACGGCTTGACATGATTGAAGGTCGAGTTCACATTAGGATTTTCCATGCTTCCAAGTTTCAGGTTTAGGATCTAAGGCCCTTTGGTCCAGAGAGGGGAAGAAAAAGACCAGAAGGTGTGTCCCACTGTTCTAAGTCTGTGCCGTGCCCCCGTTACCCCAAAATGACCTAAGCAGCCTTCTCAGCCATGGCTTTTATCTCAATCTCTCCATTCTCAAAAGACACACTGGCACCCATCTCTGCAAAAAGGCATAAAAATAATTTTTTAGTCAAAAAAAGTTATTGTTTTTATTCTCTCATTTAAAAATATACTCATTAAGCTCTACCTAATTAAACATTATTAAGCTTATGTATAACTAACCTCAAAATAATAATTAAGCATCATTACCTTTATGTATAATTAACATAGATAAACTCACTTTCTGGTTATCAATTTTGGTAAAAAATAGAGCTCTTGTAACAATTTTGAATGAATTAAAACCTATCATCTTTCCCTTTATAGGGTGGATAATCGAATCTTTGTGTTACTTAAAAAGTTTCAGCATAAAAGCTTTTATTTTGTATCTTTTTCATTCTTATAAATTGTCTAGGTAACAGTGATTATTAATTAATGACTGTTTATCAAAGGTCTTAATCTTAGTTAAGAATGAAGCAATTACAATTTTTACTAACATAATGAATCCTTCTGACATATAGCATTGTAAAATTTCACAAAATTAAGCATTTTTTTAAAATTCATGATTACCTTCTCATGTAGCTGAATACAATTATGTGAGTGTATGCATAAATTTTAAATAAGTTATGGAAACAGTGATGATTTAAGTAACTCATAAAAACAATGCGGGAAATTTAGAAACTTTAAATCATAAGAAATTTGACCCTGGTCTTGTATAAACCAAATTGTTGTGCTGATATTATTTTTATATGGTAAACTAAATTTTAAAGACTCTAAATAATGCTCACCACTCTTCTTTTACTGGAAACGAGCCTTTTCTTCTTATCTTGTAACAATAGTAACAAAGGCTATTTTGTAAATACAGTTTTCAGTGTCCACAAAAGAAACACAAATCGCTTAATATTTTTCTTTCTGTCTTTTAGATATTTTTGACAGTCTGAAATAGAAATTCTTAAAGTGCACCCATAATGACAGGATGATTATTTCGATTAATTAATTTTTAAAGTTTACCAAGAGAGAGAAAAAGAGAGGGAAAGGAATAGAAAAAAGGAGTGAGAGGGGGCCAACTTCAGACACTTATGAAATTATCACTGTAAACAACAAATATCCTTCCTCTGCAAGAAGAGAAGATAAACGTTTAGATTCAAGAAAACCCATTTTGATGTATATTTATACACAAAAGATAGTTATTACAACTGGTTTAGATAATTATTTGGGCCTTGAAAATTTTATCAAGCAGCATATTTTAAAGCCAGCATTTATTAATCTTCACGGTACAGAAATGTAGGAGAGAGGTATCTACAAAAACCAAAATGCTCTCTCTTTTTTAGGCAGACAGGATAATCTCCTGCTGTTTCTTCCCTTTGTGTTCTAAGGCATCTCTCAAATGAACAATTTTATTCATGTCCGAAGTTCCCCAAAGCAGCCACTGCAATTCAAAATTATTCCTGGTGAAACTGCCAGTTAGAGAGAGAAGCATATAAATTAAGGTGATGTGGGAAAGCAGGTGTTTATCCCAGAGGAAATGCATGGTTTATGTCCATGAGACACTGTGAGAACTGCAGTGCTCCCAAAGGCCAGTGCTGGTGCAGCCACCTGCCTTCAGGACTTGGCTAAAGCCCAGTCGACAGTCAGAGGCCAGACGATACCTTCTGATTCCTAGAAGACTGAACAAGGCAGTCTCAGGAACACAGAGACAAGACTAATGAGGACTTTCTCATACGGTTTTGTTTTTTGTTTTGTAACATCTTTATTGGAGTATAATTGCTCTACAATAGTGTGTTAGTTTCTGCTGTATAACAAAGTGAATCAGATATATGTATACATATATCCCCATATCTCCTCACAAAGGTGGTCACAAAGCACCGAGCTGATCTCCCTGTGCTATGTGGCTGCTTCCCACTAGCTATCTATTTTACGTTTGGTAGTGTATATATATCCATGCCACTCTCTTCCTTGGTCACAGATTACCCTTCCCCCTCCCTGTGTCCTCAAGTCCATTCTCTACGTCTGTGTCTTTATTCCTGACTTGCCCCTAGGTTCTTCAGAACCTTTTTGTGTTTTTTTTTAGATACCATATATATGTGTTCGCATATGGTATTTGCTTTTCTCTTTCTGACTTACTCCACTCTGTATGACAGACTCTAGGTCCATCCACCTCACTACAAATAACTCAATTTCGTTTCTTTTTATGGCTGAGTA
>NC_041218.1:7749441-7750015 GCF_002837175.3 Physeter macrocephalus | reverse complement strand
CAGCATTGTGAAAATGGCTATACTACCCAAAGCAATCTACAGATTCAGTGCAATCCCTATCAGACTACCAATGGCATTTTTCACAGAACTAGAACAAAAAATTTCACAATTTGTATGGAAATACAAAAGACCCTGAATAGCCAAAGCAATCTTGAGAAAGAAAAACAGAGCTGGAGAAATCAGGCTCCTGGACTTCAGACTATACTACAAAGCTACAGTCGTCAAGACAGTATGGTACTAGCACTAAAACAGAAATATAGATCAATGGAACAGGATAGAAAGCCCAGAGATAAACCCACACACATATGGTCACTTTAGCTTTGATAAAGGAGGCAAGAACATACAATGGGGAAAAGACAGCCTCTTCAATAAGTGGTGCTGGAAAAACTGGACAGCTACATATGAAAGAGTGAAATTAGAACACTCCCTAACACCATACACAAAAATAAACTCAAAATAGATTAAAGACCTAAATGTAAGGCCAGACACTATAAAGCTCTTAGAGGAAAACATAGGCAGAACACTCTGACATAAATCACAGCAAGATCCTTTTTGACCCACCTCCTAGAGAAAT
>NC_041218.1:7740065-7748851 GCF_002837175.3 Physeter macrocephalus | reverse complement strand
GAGCCATGGCCGCTGCGCCTGCGTGTCCGGAGCCTGTGCCCCGCAACGGGAGAGGCCACAACAGTGAGAGGCCCGTGTACCAAAAAAAAAAACAAAACAAAACTACAACGAGGTATCACCTCACACCAGTCAGAGTGGCCATCATCAAAAAATCTACAAACAATAAATGCTGGAGAGGGTGTGGAGAAAAGGGAACCCTCTTGCCCTGTTGGTGGGAATGTAAATTGATACAGCCACCATGGAGAACAGTATGGAGGTTTCTCATAAGGTTTTGAAATAGTGCCGAAGTCAGAGTTTACCCGAAGACATTCTGCACTCAACCCCCAGAGCTGGCTCAGCAAAGACTGACCTGGCTGGTGCCCAGCATCCCCCCATGGACTTTTCCTCTTACAGACAAATACCACCCAATGCAGACAGAGCGTAAGAACAGATACTAGGAGACTAGAAAACAATTTCACCAAATAACAATCAATATCTGATCAGATAATCAAAAAGTCATTGATAACCTTATTCCTAAAGGCAGGAAAGGGGGTGGGAGTGGAGGGAGACAACAACAAAGAAAGAAAGGAAGGAGCAGGGAGAAAAGGAGGAGGAAAAACTCCTAAAATGGAAGGAAGGACCGGAACAAAATATCGGAGCTCAGTTCAGCATGAGCATCCTCCCAGCCAGGGGTGGTGTGGGACCTCAGACAGCTGGAGACACGAAGGCTTTCAAATGTGCCCACTCACAGTGCGTTGAGGGTTTCCCATCAGAGGCATTAAGACTCTCGGATGAATATTAATGGAACCTCCAGTCGGTAAATACATCACAGCATTGACCTCTAGGAACCTGTCTGTATGAGAACGAATTTGGGGTTTTTGATTCCTTGTAACAAGGCAGGTAGCCCCTGGAGAACTGAGGGATCTCAGGGTGCCAAAAGAGCTTCTTATAGGACTTGGGTTTGTGTTCAGTGATTTGAGGGAGGGTTCAAAGAAGCAGGAGTTTGCTCAGAATTGGAGCTGTCAGGAAACAGGGGTATTTTTGTGATTGGACATCTTAATATTTTTATCTAGACTGTAACAGAAACAAAACAGGACTAAAGCCATAGTTGGTAAAGATGGAGCAGTTATGTGTATTGGGCAGGAAAGGGTAGGTTTGGTCATTTTTGTGTTTTGGACATTTCTTTTGTCTGGAATAAGACATGACTGTGGAGTGACAGCATCTTTGCCTCACCATATCAGGGTCAGAGTGACTTTGCCTGATGTGTCCTGTGAGTCGGTGTGTGTTCAACAGAATACCAGGACCTGACTGTGAGCACCCAGTCAGTCCCCAGTCATCAGGGCTGCTTTTTCCTTTCAGTTAGAGATCAAAGATTGGAGGACAACACTTGCAGGACAACCAAAGGAAAATTCAACAAAGTCACCTAAGGAAAATTAAACTAAAAAAAAAAAAGAAAACTCCAGGAAAAACAAAGCTGCAAAAGAGGAGAAATAATCTTGAGAAATGATATGACTTAGCTGTAAATGGTATTTCCATGTTGTTAGTAATCTGAAAACTAATGTTGATCTAAGCAAAATTACAGTCTACCTATTTTAGAGGGATAGATGAATGGTGCTTGTCGATGGGGGGAAGGGGAGTAAAAGAGCGCTAAATCCCCGTCCTCCATATTGGTAAGTCAATAGGTAATGCCTGAAAATGAAACATCATGAAATTGTGATAGTACTATGTCATTTGGAGGTGAATCTCTAAATCAGCCTAAAGGGTTGAAAATGCTTCTAGAGGGAATTCCCTGGCAGTTCAGTGGTTAGGACTCCGAGCTTTTGCTGCCAAGGGCCCAGGTTCAGTCCCTGGGCAGGGAACTAAGATCCCACAAGCCTCATGGAGGAAAGAAAGAGAAAAAGAAAGAGAGAAAGAGAGACAGAGAGAGAGAGGGAGAGAAGGAGGGAGGGAGGGAAAGAGGGAGGGAGGAAGGAAATAAAGGAAGGAAGGAAGAAAGGGAGGAAGGAAGGAAGGAAGGGAGGAAGAGAGGAAGAAAGGGAGGAAGGAAGAAAGGAAAGAAAGAAAGAAAGAAAAAAGAAAGAAAGAAAGAAAATGCTTCTAGAAAGGAGAAATAGGAGGGCAGAACAGAGAAAATTGTAACTATTCCTAACAGTCCTTAAAGAACTAGTTTAAACTTTTTTTTAAATGTGTTTAAAAGAATGAGTAGAAATAGCCAGGTGAAGAGACAGGCAAAGCAAGGAAAAGGGAACAGACGGAGAAAAAGCCGTGGTGTGTGAGGAATAAGGGAAGCCCCTTTGCCTGCCCAAAGTGAGGTGGGGGAGGGGGAAGTATGGGCACAGCAGCTCAGACCGAGCTGGATTTCCACACAGGACAGAGTACAGTTGGTGACCACGTGTCTGCATTGTTTATGGTGGCACCCAAATGCCATCAACCATTTTTTCTCACCAAGCACTGCGGCGAGCACCTCTACGTGTGACCCTCAGCACTTTCTGCCTCATTCCAGCAGCCTAATAACAGCCCCACCCGATTTCCCCTCTACAGTTGTTTCACAGATCAAAACATATATTGCATGGAAGGCATGATCTGAAAGTTTAATGTGCCCTAGAAATGCACAAAGTGATTATTAGTCTGTGCGCAGTCATTTCTTAGCTTAACAAGCTCCTGCTAAACACAGAACACGTTGTGAACAATCGGCAGAGGAATATGTTTCCACTTATTAACTAAGAAAAAGGATTTCAACGCATTCTGGAAAGCTAACGCTAAATAATAATTGATTTGATGCTGAATATAGACTAATGTGAGGAGGTAAAAAAATCTCCCCTACACTTAATGTTCTTACTAAAAGGCCTCTGTCCTTGAATTGACCTTGAGAGGATTGCATAGGAATAAAGGATTTTTCTCAGAGACACACACTTGAGTGCAAGGCAGTAGAAGAGGGGAATGCGGCTCTTACTGTTTTTGCTGAATTGTTCTATTTTTCGAATATGACAGAAGTGCTCAATGAGATTTTCCAAAGGAAATCCTTGACATTGGAGTTTTAAAATGTTATGGTTTCATCATGTGGCTGTGTTCCAAGGATTCCCACGGAACAGCCTTACTTTAGAAAGAAATGAAGCTCTGGATCAGATTTGCTCCTCTCTGGAAAATATAAAGGGACACAGGAGGGAAGATAAATGCACGTGAAAAAAGAAAATCCATAGTTTCATGGTAGTTGTGTATTTTGGTTACATATTGATTCCACTTAAAGAGCGTCAGCATATTAGCTAAGTTACAGAATGGATGGTCTTTTGTTTCATGGGCTTAAATTTTCTCTCCCCCATAATTCTGAGGGATTGGATAACATTATCATCATCATCAAAAAAATTTTTTCTTGAATTTCTACTCTGGAGAATACAACGTTAGATAAGGGGAAAAAAATCATTAAAAGTCTGTGGGCTCTTTGTACACCAGTGTTCACAGGAGCGCTGTTCGCAGTAACCAAAAGGTGGAAACAACGCAAATGTGGACCATTGGGTGAGTGGATAAGCAAAAGTGTTACATTCATACAATGAGATACTATGCAGCCTTAAAAGGAAGGAAATTCCAACACTTGCTAAAACATGGATGAACCTTGAAAACATTATACTAAGTGAAATAAGCCACAAACAAAAGGACAAATATTGTATGATTGCACTTATATGAGGTACTGGAATAGTCAAATACACAGAGACAGAAAGTGGCCTGGGGTTTCCATGACCTGAGGAGAGGAGGGGATGGGGATTTAGTGTTTCCTGGGGACAGAGTTTCAGTTTGGGAAGATGAGAAAGTTCTGGAGATGCATGGTGGTGATGGTTGCACAATAATGAGAATGTACTTGATGCCACTGAACTGTACACTTAAAATGGTAAATTTTATGTTATACATATTTTACCACATTTTTAAAAAATGAACAAGCCATTTTCCTCCTCTGGGCCTCAGTGACATCACCTGTGCGATAAATGTGTTGGAACAGATGGTCTCTGAGGATACGTCTAAGTCTGCGAGTCTGTGTGTCTACAACGCTCCCTCCATGCTCATGGGGTGCAGCACTAAGTAGGGAAGAGGAGATGCATGAATAGAAAGATAAACTCATGCTAGTTAATTTTCTAAGTACCTAGTTAGTGATAAAGATAGGAATATGTATCCCTCAGGGGAGGGACAGAGCAGAACTGTGGAAGCCAGCTTTGTGGACAATGTTCATCTTAAAAAGCATCAGGGGCTTCCCTGGTGGCGCAGTGGTTGCGCGTCCGCCTGCCGATGCAGGGGAACCGGGTTCGCACCCCGGTCCGGGAAGATCCCACGTGCCGCGGAGTGGCTGGGCCCGTGAGCCATGGCCGCTGAGCCTGCGCGTCTGGAGCCTGTGCTCCGCAAAGGGAGAGGCCACAACAGTGAGAGGCCCGCGTACCACAAAAAAAACAAAACAAAAAAATAAATAAATAAATAAATAAATAAATAAATAAAAATAAAAAGCATCAGGCTTCGCCTTGGGTCCTTGGGCACTTTTCATCTGCACCTCTGTATCCCATCTTCCACTCTGTCCTTAGGATGGAGGAAGCCCAGTTCCTCCCATGTTCCCCACGCCTTCTCTCCATCAGTTATTCCCTCTATATCTTGTATCCCTGTTCACTCTTTCTCCTCAGAGTATGACCTGTCCCAGTTTCTCTTCAGACCCCAGGTCTGTTTCTACTTACTGCCTTCCCTCCTCCCATACGCTAGTTTTACGGAAACCATATATGCTTCCTCACTTCCCAGTTATTCCTCAATCCTCCAAAATATTTTCTTCCCCTCGTCGCACCACTAAAATGGCCCTCACTCGTGCCCCCCATGACCTTACAATTACTAAACCAAATGGATACCTTCCCACCTTCTCTCATCTTTGCCTCTTCTCAGTCCTGGATTCCGTGGACCCAGGGCTACCGTGTCGGATGACTTCGGGGCACCACACACATAGACTGGGATCCGACTGGGCGCCCCCTGGCGCGATGCGCTGTGTGAGCTCTGCTTGCACCTCCATCCGTCCTGAAAACGTCTGCTTGGTCTTCTCTGAGGCTTGTCGTCCCCGGTTTTTCCACACCTCCTTCCACACCTTAGATCTCTTAGCCTCTGTCCAGAGTCGTCTTCCGCTGCCCACACTTGAAGTCTGGTCTGACCGTGGGCTCCCTCCTCGGCTTTCTTCTCTTCCATTCTGGACAACCCTCTGGAAAGATGTCCTCAGCCCCCTCCCGCTCCCTGCACGCTGAACCTGCTCCGTCTGCCCCTCCAATGCTGACCTCTCAAGTGAACTCAAACCATCATTCAGAACTGGCTCATCTTCTTAATCCTATATCTGCAAATGTAAACTTTCCTCCCTTTCATTATAACCAAAATGGAACTTTTCCTTCTCTCCTGAACCTGCCACTCCTCCAAATTAATCTCTCCAAGCCAGCGGCCCCCCCCACCCTCTACCTGGTCACCTAAGTCAGAAACCTTATTCAGTCACTGGTGGGTAGAGTGAGAAAGACACAGGGTCTGCTGTCAGACCCACCTGAGGCCAAGCACAGAGCCACCCCCTTACTCTGTGTGACTTTGGAAAAGTCACTTAATTTCTCAGGTCTATTCCCTTGTCTATGAAACAGGAATATGGTAGCTACCTTGCAGGGTTCATATAAGGATTAAGTAGGATGTTGCATGTAAAAGACTTAACTCCAAGCCTGTGAGGTCGAAAGCAGTTGATACATGGTAATTATCTTCTTCTCACCCTCATTCCTAACTCACCACCAGTCAGCAAGACCAGTAAAGTTCAGTTCTTCCATTTCTCTTGAATCTGTCCCATTTTCTCATTCCCAGGACCGGTGTCTAAGTTCAAAAGACCCTGGATTGCTGTAATCGATGACTGATTTCTCTCCCCGCCTCTGGTCCTCTACCTCTCCACTGCATCCTCCACACTGCCGCTAGGGTACTTGTTCTACAACAAGAATCTGATCCCATCACTTCTCTGCTCAAAATATTTTCTGCTTCTTCACTGCCCTCAATTTAAAGCACAAACTCCCGAGAATGGCAGTGTGAGGGCTTCCCCTGCCCACTCTCCAGCCTCCCCTGCCGCCATGCCCTCAGCGGCGCTCTCTGCTTCCCTGTACCAAACCGTCTTCAAGACTTAAGTGTCTCCCCCTGGGGAAACCCTCCATGCTCCTCTAGGTTCAGACAGGTGTCCTTTTTCTCGTTCCTGTAGCACCCTGGCCAAATATCTAGCACAGCATTGTGCATTATAGATCATAAGTTTCCTCAAGAAAGTGCCATGTCCTTCGCGTCTCCATCCCTTGCAGTTGTCAGTACAAGACCTTGCATGCGGTGGGTCCGGAAAATGGATAAAGATAGAAATGTTGAGGTTATGAGGTTGGTGTGTCAGAGATGCTGCCACGTCATCAGTTGTCCTTGTAATTTCATCATTAAATGCTTATCGGAGTATTTTGTCCTAAGGCCATTGACTGTCTTTACAAAGAATCCTCCCTACGTTTGATTGCACTATTCCAGCCAGGGTCGTATAGTGGCTCGTATTCTGCGTTGTGATTACACTATGCCTCCTGTGGAAGTCATCTTCTTTTCTTCTAACTGTGTGGAAGGCTTACTCATTCTTTAAAGTTCATGTCAAGACTCACCTCTCCCAAGCAGCATTTTTAGAAAAGTTCAGGCATTTTGCCTGAGTTGACTTCCTAGGACTCACCTTTTGCCTGCCTGCCCTAAAAAGGGCTGCACTGAGTACTGTAAATAAAATGGTCTTTATGGAAAGTTGGAACAAGGTTTTAATCCAGCTCCAGTCTTTATAAACTGCGTGACCTTGGGAAAATTACTTAGCCTTTCCAAGTTTTATGTTCCTGATCTATTTGTTCAAATGAAGGTAACAAAGCACATCTTGCTGGAGTATTGTGAGGGCTGAAGGAATAATTTTGTACAGCACAAGACATAGAGTGGCCATTTGACAGATATTCGTTTTCTTCCTAGTGATTCTCGCCTATGCACTTCTCTGGAACTTTCCTCTTCCTTTCTGGACCTGTGATGCCCACCAAACCTCTCTCAGCCAAACTCCTGGTGCTAGATCCTCCTGATCTTCTCTAGGCAGGTCTGCCGTGCATCTGTCTAAAGCCTGATGCCAAAAGGCTGCCATAATGTCTCATTCTCATAGGTTTCATATCATTACACCCTTGAAAGAAACATTTGCATGTTTCTCGTATTATTTGCAAGTTTTCCTCAATTTTGGTCATTGACTTACCGGTAGATACTAGTGAGCAGACAGAGTCAGATGTATCAGTGAGTACATGGGCTGTTTGATACCAAACACTTGACTGGACAAACACTGGGACAGTCCCTTGCAAATACGAGGCCACTGAGCTGACTGTTAGAGACAAGAGATGGTCTATTAATTGGTCCATCTTTCCAAATGGACAACTCTCTAGAGTACAGACAGTATGAACTTAGCATCAGAAGACTTTAATTAGAGTTCAGAGTTTACCACTGGCCATAGAATTTGGGCAAAAGCATAATCTCTTGTGTTAAGTCACGGTGGATGGAATTCGAGCTTTATTCTCCAACCATGGTTAGTGGATCTTCAGCCGTGGTCACCACTGGACTCTCCAGCTGAAAACACCTCCCCTCTTCCCTCCACCCACCCAAGAGTGGGGGCCCAGCCTACAGTGGCCACGCTGGAGTCCGACTCCTTCCCAGCCACGCCTAACTCCTAGAGCACACGTGACTTCAACAACTCAGGTTATCAAGTGGCCCTTTGTGGCCCACCCAATTCCTGGGTGCCTGTCAAGTCTTCCTAGCACGTTGTAATCTTAGTCATCTTTGTGTTCTCTACAGGGGTTCCTGCAGAGCTAGGCACATAGTAGGTACTCAGTAAACATTTGCTGAATACACTGAAGTGACCTAGCCAGGCAAAGAAGGGGAGGTGGACAGCCAACACCCTGTGAACTGAGAGAAAGGCCATCCGCCTCCGGGAGCTTGGAGAGCTGGCCAGCTGACTCAGCAGGAGTCTCACTAGGCCTATAAGCTTCGGTGGTTGGCACTGTTGGAACTGAAGTTTCTGCTGAGTAGGGTCATAAGTATTAACCTGAGAACATAATAGTGAGAATGGCTCCTTCTTTTTCACATCCTAGACTCAAGAACAGAAATATGCACCGTCACGTCTAGAGTATAATATCAATGTATTATCCGGTATTAGTCATATAAGAAAAGTACATTTTCCGGAAAGTGTCCCTGTTTATCTTGAAGTATTGGGTAAAAAATGACCTTTGTGATTGCTGGGACAAAGCCCGAAGTGCTACTAAATTGGAAACCTGTTTAATGGCTAAGACAGCTTACCTCCCGATTAATTATGGATGTGCTACCATTTCAAGATTACATTAGGAAGGAAGTGTGTCACCAACGGTGATCAATGGATGGAATGTGAGTCTCAGTTGCATCCTTTTAAAATAAATAAATTGAGGTGTGAAGACAATTTGAGATCACTTTTGGTTGAGTAAAATAAAATCTGTTTAGCAAGTTCTTTGGATTTCTGGAGTGCCTGGGAATCTAAAATCTGCAATGTCCCTCCTCCAGATACATTCAAGATGTAGGAAAGAAGTCATTTAAAGCCTAATGCTTGACTTCTTGCCTTGGTTTCTAACCAAAACTAAAAATAAAAAGGAAAAGAAAAGAAAGTTGACTCAAAGAAAGAAGTTGAATTGTAAGTAAAAAATGTCCAAAAACCAAAAGTGAGAACAAAAAGAATAGAGGTAATTTTTTAACATTTTTATCATGGTGCTGAAAAAAAA